>NC_080380.1:47830703-48049698 GCF_014773155.1 Arachis stenosperma
AAAAGATAAGATGAGTTGAAAAAGATATGAGAAGAAATTAAAAGATTTGAAAAAGAATTGGATTGGAAAAAGATTTGTGTTTATGAATTAAGATACATTTGATATTTTTGAAAAAGGGATTTTAGAAATTAGGGTTTTTAGAAATTAGGATTTAAAAATGTTTGGAATTGAAACATGTTTATGCAAGAAATCATGAATTGAAACATAAAAATTAGAAAATTTGTGAAGAAAAACGAATTTTACCTCCTCCCCACCATTCTGGCGTTAAACGCCCAAACACTGCATGTTTTGGGCGTTTAACGCCCAAACGTTGCTTCTCCTGGGCGTTCAACGCCCAGCTGATGCATCTTTCTGGCGTTGAACGCCAGGAAGTCCTTTGTCACTGGGCGTTTTTCTGAACGCCCAGGATGCTGTCAATCTGGCGTTAAATGCCCAGAAGGTGCTTCTTTCTGGCGTTTAACGCCCAGAAGATGCTCCTTTCTGGCGTTTAACGCCCAGATGGCTACCCTTACTGGCGTTGAATGCCCAGTGGGTGCTTCTTTTGGGCGTTCAACGCCCAAAAAGTTTCTTACTGGCCTTTTTTCGCCAGTGAACTTCCAAATTCCCCTGTAACTCTGTGAATTCAAGCAATTGCTATTATACCTTGAAGATACTTGGACACATACCTGTAAAAAAAGGAAATTTATTTAATTAGTAAATAAACTTTGTAAATGGCTGGGTTGCCTCCCAGCAAGCGCTTCTTTATTGTCTTTAGCTGGACTACCACTGAGCTCTAATCAAGTCTCAGTTTCGAGCATTATTGCTCGAAGTTACTTTCAAGATAATGTTTAATTCTCTGTCCATTAACAAAGAACTTTTTGTTGGATTCATTATCCTGAAGCTCTACGTATCCATATGGTGATACGCTTGTAATCACATATGGACCTCTCCACCGGGATTTTAATTTCCCGGGGAATAATTTGAGCCTGGAATTAAATAGCAGAACTTTCTGCCCCGGCTCAAAGACTCTGGATGACAATTTCTTATCATGCCATCTTTTTGCTTTCTCTTTGTAAATTTTTGCATTCTCGAAAGCATTGAGTCTAAATTCCTCTAGCTCATTTAACTGAAGCAATCATTTTTCTCCAGCTAATTTGGCATCAAGGTTTAGGAATCTGGTTGCCCAGTAGGCCTTATGTTCCAGTTCCACTGGCAAGTGACATGCCTTTCCAGACACAAGCTGGTATGGAGAGGTCCCTATAGGGGTCTTGAATGCTGTTCTGTATGCCCACAGAGCATCATCCAAGCTCCTTGCCCAATCCTTTCTACGGTTAATTACAGTCCGTTCCAGGATTCTTTTGAGTTCTCTATTTGAGACTTTAGCTTGCCCATTAGTCTGTGGGTGATATGGAGTAGCTACCCTGTGGCTAACTCCATAACGAACCAAAGCAGAGTAAAGCTGTTTATTGCAGAAATGACTGCCCCCATCACTGATTAATACTCTAGGGGTACCAAATCTACTGAAGATGTGTTTCTGGAGGAATTTTAACACTGTTTTAGTGTCATTAGTGGGTGTTGCAATAGCTTCCACCCATTTGGATACATAATCCACTGCCACCAGAATATAAGTGTTTGAGTATGATGGTGGGAAGGGTCCCATGAAGTCAATGCCCCATACATCAAACAATTCAATCTCTAAGATCCCTTGTTGAGGCATGGCATAACTGTGAGGTAGATTGCCAGATCTTTGGCAACTGTCACAATTAAGTACAAACACTCGGGAGTCTTTATAGAGAGTAGGCCAGTAGAAGCCACATTGGAGGACTCTTGTGGCTGTTCGCTCACTTCCAAAATGTCCTCCATACTGTGATCCATGGTAGTGCCATAGGATCTTCTGTGCTTCTTCCTTAGGCACACATCTACGGATTACTCCATCTGCACATCTCTTGAAGAGATATGGTTCATCCCAAAGATAGTACTTTGCATCTGTGATTAATTTCTTTGATTGCTGCCTACTGTATTCTTTGGGTATGAACCTCACTGCCTTGTAGTTTGCAATGTCTGCAAACCATGGCACTTCCTGGACGGCAAAGAGTTGCTCATCCGGAAAAGTTTCAGAGATCTCAGTGAGAGGGAGGGACGCCCCTTCTACTGGTTCTATTCGGGACAGGTGATCTGCTACTTGGTTTGCTGTCCCTTTTCTGTCTCTTATTTTTATATCAAACTCTTGCAGAAGCAACACCCATCTTATAAGTCTGGGTTTTGAATCCTGCTTTGTGAGTAGATATTTAAGAGCAGCAAGATCAGTGTACACAATCACTTTTGATCCTACTAAATAGGATCTGAATTTGTCAATGGCGTAAACCACTGCAAGTAGCTCTTTTTCTGTGGTTGTGTAATTCCTCTGTGCGTCATTTAGAACACGGCTGGCATAGTAGATGACGTGCAGAAGCTTGTCATGCCTTTGTCCCAACACTGCACCAATGGCATGGTCACTGGCATCACACATCAATTCAAATGGCAATGTCCAGTTTGGTGCAGAGATTATTGGTGCAGTGACCAATTTAGCCTTCAGGGTCTCAAATGCCTGCAGACACTCTTTATCAAAGATAAATGGCGCGTCAGCAGCTAGCAGGTTGCTCAGAGGTTTGGCGATTTTTGAAAAATCCTTTATAAACCTCCTATAGAATTCTGCATGCCCCAGAAAGCTTCTGATTGCCTTAACATTGGCGGGTGGTGGTAATTTTTCAATTACTTCAACTTTAGCTTGATCCACCTCTATTCCCTTGTTCGAGATTTTGTCCCCAAGGACAATTCCTTCAGTCACCATAAAGTGACACTTCTCCCAGTTTAAAACCAGGTTAGTCTCTTGGCATCTCTTTAGAACAAGTGCTAAATGGTTAAGGCAGGAGCTGAATGAGTCTCCAGACACTGAAAAGTCATCCATAAAGACTTCCAGAAATTTTTCCACCATATCAGAGAAAATTGAAAGCATGCACCTCTGAAAGGTTGCAGGTGCATTACACAGGCCAAATGGCATCCTTCCGTATGCAAATACTCCAGATGGACATGTGAATGCTGTTTTCTCTTGATCTTTTGGATCTATTGCAATTTGATTATAACCTGAATATCCATCCAAGAAGCAGTAGTATTCATGACCTGCCAGTCTTTCCAGCATCTGGTCTATGAATGGTAAAGGAAAATGATCCTTTCTGGTAGCTGTATTGAGCCTTCTGTAATCAATACATATACGCCACCCAGTAACTGTTCTTGTAGGAACCAGTTCATTTTTTTCATTATGAACCACTGTCATGCCACCTTTCTTAGGGATAACTTGGACAGGGCTCACCCAGGGGCTATCAGAAATAGGATAAATAATCCCAGCCTCTAGTAGCTTAGTGACCTCTTTCTGCACTACTTCCTTCATGGCTGGGTTCAGCCGCCTTTGTGGTTGGACCACAGGCTTGGCGTCACCCTCCAATAGGATCTTGTGCATGCATCTGGTTGGGCTAATGCCCTTGAGATCACTGATGGACCACCCAAGAGCTGTCTTGTGTGTCCTTAGCACTTGAATTAGTGCTTCCTCTTCCTGTGGCTCTAAGGTAGAGCTTATAATTACAGGGAAGGTATCACCTTCTCCCAAAAATGCATATTTTAGGGATGGTGGTAATGGTTTGAGCTCGGGTTTTGGGGGTTTCTCCTCTTCCTGAGGGACTTTCAGAGGTTCTACTATTCTCTCTGATTCCTCCAAGTCAGGCTGAACATCTTTAAAGATGTCCTCTAGCTCTGATTCGAGACTCTCAGCCATATTGACCTCTCTTACCAGAGAGTCAATAATATCAACACTCATGCAGTCATTTGGGGTGTCTGGATGTTGCATGGCTTTGACAACATTCAACTTGAACTCCTCCTTATTGACTCTTAAGGTTACTTCCCCTTTTTGGATGTCAATGAGTGTTCGGCCAGTAGCTAGGAAAGGTCTTCCGAGAATGAGAGTTGCACTCTTGTGCTCCTCCATTTCCAGCACCACAAAGTCAGTAGGAAAGGCAAATGGCCCAACCTTGACAATCATGTCCTCAATCACGCCTGATGGGTATTTAATGGAGCCATCAGCAAGTTGAAGACATATCCTGGTTGGTTTGATTTCTTCAGTTAAACCAAGCTTTCTGATAGTAGATGCAGGTATTAGGTTGATACTTGCCCCAAGATCACATAAAGCTTGCTTGGTGCAAGTGCCCTCTAATGTGCATGGTATCATAAAGCTCCCAGGATCTTTAAGCTTCTCAGGTAAGCTTTTCAGAATGACTGCACTGCATTCTTCAGTGAGGTAAACTTTTTCAGTTTCCCTCCAATCCTTCTTATGACTTAAGATCTCTTTCATGAACTTAGCATAAGATGGTATTTGCTCAAGTGCTTCTGCAAACGGAATCTTTATTTCAAGAGTCCTGAGATAGTTTGCAAAGCGGGCAAATTGCTTATCCTGTTCCGCTTGGCGGAGTTTTTGAGGATAAGGCATTTTGGCTTTGTATTCCTCAACCTTAGTTGCTGCAGGTTTATTACCTACAGAAGTGGGTTGGGAAGCCTTTTTAGAAAGGTTGTCATCAGCACCTGTATGTGACTGATCCCCCACTGGCATTTGAATGCCAGGGGTGGAAGCTGGAGTGGCGTTAGACGCCACCTCCTTGTTTGTTACTGGCGTTTGAACGCCAGAACCATGCTCCCTTTGGGCGTTCAACGCCGGATTCATGCTTGTTTCTGGCGTTGAACGCCAGGAATGAGCATGGTCTGGGTGTTCAGCGCCAGCTTTATTCCTCTCTGGGCTCTGACTGTCCTCAGAGGGATTTTGATTAGCCATTTGTTCATTTCTTGGTTTCCTGCTGCTTTGAAGTGAGGTATTTAATGTTTTCCCACTTCTTAATTGAACTGCTTGACATTCTTCTGCTATTTGTTTTGACAGTTGCTTTTCTGTCTGCTTTAATTGTACTTCCATATTCCTGTTAGCCATTCTTGTTTCCTGTAATATTTCCTTGAATTCGGCTAGCTGCTGAGTTAGAAAGTCTAATTGCTGATTGAATTCATTAGCCTGATCCACCGGACTGAGCTCAGCAGTTACTGTTTTAGCTTCTTCTTTCATGGAAGATTCACTGCTTACAGATGTTGATTTCTGGCAACTGTATCAATAAGCTCTTGAGCTTCTTCAATTGTTTTTCTCATATGTATAGATCCACCAGCTGAGTGGTCTAGAGAAATCTGAGCTTTTTCTGTAAGCCCATAGTAGAAGATGTCTAATTGCACCCATTCTGAAAACATTTCAGAGGGGCATTTTCTTAGCATCTCTCTGTATCTCTCCCAGGCATCATAAAGAGATTCATTATCTCCTTGTTTGAAGCCTTGGATGCTTCGCCTTAGCTGTGTCATCCGTTTTGGAGGGAAATAGTGATTCAGGAATTTTTCTGACAGCTGCTTCCATGTTTTTATGCTATTCTTAGGTTGGTTATTTAACCACCTCTTAGCTTGATCTTTTACAGCAAATGGAAACAGTAATAATCTGTAGACATCCTGATCCACTTCCTTATCATGTACTGTGTCAGCAATTTGCAAAAATTGTGCCAGAAACTCTGTAGGTTCTTCATGTGGAAGACCAGAATACTGACAGTTTTGCTGCACCATGATAATGAGCTGAGGATTCAACTCAAAGCTACTAACTCCAATGGAGGGTATACAGATACTACTCCCATATGAAGCAGTAGTGGGGTTAGCATATGACCCCAGAGTCCTCCTGGACTGTTCATTCCTACTTGCTTCCATGATGGAATAAAAGAGATAATATATATGTTGAAATTATTTATTTTATAAAAATTAATTTTTATAAAATAAAATAAAAACGAAATAAATAAAAGAAATTTGAAATATTTTGAAATTGAAAGTTGAATTTTTATATAATATTTTCGAAAAATGTAGTTCCAAAATTAGTTAGAAAATATATATATTTTTTTTGAATTTTGAATTTTATGATGAAAGAGAAAAATATGCAAAAGACACAAGATTTAAAATTTTTAGATCCAATGTTCCTTATTTTCGAAAATTTTGGAGGGAAAACACCAAGGAACACCAAACTTAAAAATTTTAAGATCAAAACACAGGAAAGACTCAAGAACACCTTGAAGATTCACAAGAACACCAAGAACAAAAGAAAGAACACCAAACTTAAAATTTTTAGAAAACCAAGACAATTTTTTCGAAAATTATATTAAAATTAACAAGAAAACACCAAACTTAGAGTTTGGCACAAGATTAAATCAAGAAAAATTATTTTTGAAAAAGATTTTCAAAAGAACTGGTGCCCAATCATCAAGAATATAAACCAATACTCTAGCCAATTGGGAGTAAATGTAACACTTGTTCTGAATATTCCAATTAATGCTTTAAAAAGAACGCAAGTGAAACAAGAAAAGACACAAAGCAAGAAAAACTCAAGATCAACAAGAAAGATAAATAAGAACAACTTGATATCAAGTAAAAACAAGAACATGCAATTCGGAAAAAAATTAAGAGACAAGGAAAAGCATGCAATTGACACCAAACTTAAAACAAGACACTAGACTCACGAAAAATTGACAATTAATTAAGAAAAATAATAAATTTTGAAAAGAAATTTTTGAAAAGAGACTATCCTATCAAGATTTAATGACTCTATAACAATAAAAATAAATTATTCCTAATCTAAGAAATAAAATAAACCTTTAGTTGTTCAAACTCGAATAATCCCCGGCAACGGCGCCAAAAACTTGGTGCACGAATTTGTGATCCGCACAACTAACCAGCAAGTGCACTGGGTCGTCCAAGTAATACCTTACGTGAGTAAGGGTCGATCCCACGGAGATTATTTTTGTTGAAACGAACTATATTTATTTTATTAATCTTAGTCAGGATATTAATTAAAATTATCAGTTGGAATTATTAGATTGGAAAAATAAAAGAGAATAAAAGCGTTACTTGTTGTGCAGTAATGAGAAATATGTTGGAGTTTTGGAGATTGCTTTGTCCTTTGAATTTCTACTTTTCCTTGAAATCCTCTTCCCACACGCAAGGTCCCTTCCATGGCAAGCTCTATGTAGGGTGTCACCGTTGTCAATGGCTACCTCCCATCCTCTCAGTGAAAACATTCCTATGCTCTGTCACAGCACGGCTAATCATCTGTCGGTTCTCAATCAGGTTGGAATAGAATCCATTGATTCTTTTGCGTCTGTCACTAACGCCCAACCTTCAGGAGTTTGAAGCTCGTCACAGTCATTCAATCCCAGAATCCTACTCGGAATACCACGGACATGGTTTAGACTTTCCGGACTCTCATGAATACTGTCATCAATCCGGCTTATACCACGAAGATTCTGATTAAGGAATCTAAGAGATACTCATTCAATCTGATGTAGAACGGAGGTGGTTGTCAGGCACACGTTCATGGATTGAGGAAGGTGATGAGTGTCACGGATCATCACCTTCTCCATAATTAAGCGCGAATGAACATCTTAGATAAGAACAAGCGTGTTTGAATGGAAAATAAAGGAATTGTATTAATTCATCGAGACGCTGCAGAGCTCCTCACCCCCAACAATGGAGTTTAGAGACTCATGCCGTCAAAAAGTATGTGATTCAGATCTGAAAATGTCATGAGGTACAAAATAATTTTCTAAAAGTTGTTTAAATAGTAAACTAGTAACCTATGTTTACAGAATATGAGTAAACTAAGATAATTGGTGCAGAAATCCACTTCTGGGGCCCACTTGGTGTGTGCTGGGGCTGAGACTAAAGCTATCCACGAGTATAGGCTTTTCTTGGAGTTAAACTCCAAGTTATGACGTATTTTGGGCGTTCAACTCCGGATCATGACGTGTTTCTGGCGTTTAACTCCAGACAGCAGCATGTACTTGGCGTTCAACGCCAAGTTACGTCATCTATCCTCGCGCAAAGTATGGACTATTATATATTGCTGGAAAGCACGGGATGTCTACTTTCCAACGCCGTTGAGAGCGCGTCAATTGGACTCCGGTAACTCCAGAAAATCCATTTCGAGTGCAGGGAGGTCAGGATCCAACAGCATCAGCAGTCCTTTTTCAGCCTAAGTCAGATTTTTGCTCAGCTCCCTCAATTTCAGCCAGAAAATACCTGAAATCACAGAAAAATACACACACTCATTGTAAAGTCCAGAAATATGATTTTTGCCTAAAAACTAATAATATTTAATTAAAAACTAATTAAAACATACTAAAATCTACATGAAATTACCCCCAAAAAGCGTATAAAATATCCGCTCATCAGATATCAATAATTATCAGGTTTAATTGTGAAAAGTAAAAGAACATGAAATAAGTACTTGTTTTGCAGTAATGGAAAACATGTTGAGGTTTTGGAGATGCTCTGTCTTCTGAATCTCTGCTTTCCTATTGTCTTCTTCTTCAAGTGCGCAAGGCTCCTTCCATGGCAAGCTGTATGTAGGTTTTCACCGTTGTCAATGGCTACCTCCCATCCTCTCAGTGAAAATGTTCAACGCGCTCTGTCACAGCACGGCTAATCATCTGTCGGTTCTCAATTAGGTTGGAATAGAATCCAGTTATTCTTTTGCGTCTGTCACTAACGCCCAGCCTTCAGGAGTTTGAAGCTCGTCACAGTCATTCAATCCTTGAATCCTACTCAGAATACCACAGATAAGGTTTAGACCTTCCGGATTCTCTTGAATGCCACCATCAGTTCTAACATATACCACGAAGATTCTGATTAAAGAATCCAAGAGATATCTACTCAATCTAAAGTAGAATGGAGGTGGTTGTCAGGCACACGTTCATAGGTGAGAATGATGATGAGTGTCACGGATCATCACATTCATCAAGTTTAGGAACAAGTGATATCTTAGAATAGAAGCAAGCATGATTGAATGAAAAACAGTAGTAATTGCATTAATCCATCAAGACACAGCAGAGCTCCTCACCCCCAACCATGGGGTTTAGAGACTCATGCTGTAGAAGGTACAATGTAAAACGTGTAAAGTGTCATGAGGTCCAGATACAATATCAAAAGGTCCTATTAATAGTGAACTAGTAACCTAGGGTATACAGAAATGAGTAAATGACGTAAAAATCCACTTCCGGGGTCCACTTGGTGTGTGCTTGGCTGAGCATTGAAGCTTTCATGTGTAGAGACTTTTTTTGGAGTTAAACGCCGGCTTTGATGCCAGTTTGGGCGTTTAACTCCAATTTTTGTGCCAGTTTCGGCGTTAAACGTCGGGAATTCTGAAGCTGATTTGAAACGCCGGTTTGGGCCATCAAATCTCGGGCAAAGTATGGACTATTATACATTGCTGGAAAGCCCAGGATGTATACTTTCCAACGCAATTAAGAGCGCGCCAATTGAGCTTCTGTAGCTCCAGAAAATCCACTTCGAGTGCAGGGAGGTCAGAATCCAACAGCATCTGCAGTCCTTTTCAGCCTCTGTATCAGATTTTTGCTCAGGTCCCTCAATTTCAGCCAGAAAATACCTGAAATCACAGAAAAACACACAAACTCATAGTAAAGCCTAGAAAAGTGAATTTTAACTAAAAACTAATAAAAATATAATAAAAACTAACTAAAATATACTAAAAACATACTAAAAACAATGCCAAAAAGCGTATAAATTATCCGCTCATCAGAGGCCACGCACCAGAAATTACAGAAAACGCTCCCAGTGATTTTTGAAGCCCTTTTTGGCCCAATTCCAAGTCCAGAAGGCACAGATCAGAGGTTATGAAGTGGGAAAATGCATCCGTTAAAGGGAATCTCCAATTAGTTACTATTCATGCTCTCCTCTCTCTTCTAGGATTTAGAATTAGGATTTCTTTTGCTTTCAGGATTATCTCTTTTCATCAGGTTCCATATTCCTTTTTATTTATCTTCTCAATTTAATTTATGAATTATTCTACGTTACAGATTATTCTTTGAATTAATGTTATTTGAGGTATTTCAGTTTATTATTACTCTCTTTTATTTATGTTACTGTTGCTTCCAATCCGAAGACATTTTTATTCCAGTAGATTTACTTTTCTCCTTTTGGTCTTGGTTAAGAAATCAGTAACTCAGGAGTTATTAGACTCAACGTGATCGATAATTGCTATCTTTGCTAATTAGCTTGAACTTCAATAATCCCAATCTTTTTCTAGGAATTAACTAGGGTTTGAAGATCAAACTAATTAGTCACTTGACCTTCTCTTGTACTAGCAAAGGTTAACTAAGTAGAATTAAGATTCAATTTTCATCATCATTGATAAGGATAACTAGGATAGGACTTCCAATTTTTCATACCTTGCTAAAAGTTTATTTTACAGTTATTTATTTATTTTATAGTCTTTTATTTATTTTAATTACAATTTAAATGACTTGTTCCTCATCTTTAAAACCTCGATTTATAATCTTCATAACCAATAATAAGAACATACCTCCCTACAATTCCTTGAGAAGACGACCCGAGGTTTAAATACTTGGTTATCAATTTATTTAGGGGTTTGTTACTTGTGACAACCAAAACGTTTGTACGAAGGGATTTTTTGTTGGTTTAGAATCTATACTCACAACGCGACTATATTTTATAAAATTCTTTACTAGCAAAAAATCCTAACGTCAAAATGGCGCCGTTGCCGAGGAATTGCAAACATGTGCCTTATTATTGGTTATTGTAAATATTTTTCTTTTACTTGTTTATTTGTTTCTTCTCTTCCCTCCTCATTTCTGATAACTACTATGAATTCTCACCCATCTCGCTTTGAGTTTAGTTCTAATTTTGTTGCAAGTAATGAAAGCTATAACAGGACTATGCATCAAGGTCTAAGCAATCAAAGATGGATGGAGCCACGAGGATCTGATCAACCCTTTAGGCAACAACACGCTCCTAGACATCATGGACAGAGGCCATTCTATAATGCATACCCAACTGATAGATTTGGTGGACCATCTTGTAACTACCAACAAGCCCCACCCCATGCTCAGAGACCCTCCTTTCGACATAACCTTAACCCACTATACTCACAAGCTTCTTTTCGCCATTCGCCACCACATGATCCTTACCCGCCCCAACACCAATCCAATTACTCCCAAAAACCACCACTTCCCTATGCGCCATGTCCATACCCATCAAGCCAAGAATCACAGGTTCACTTCGAAGAATAAGTAAACCAATTTAATGCAACCCTTCATCAACTGGAGCAAGCAATAAATCAATTATCTTCCAGACGTTCAGCCCCTCAACAAACTCCCATGGCTTCATGTGGAGAATTCAATGAAGAACGCAGCACAAAGAAGACGACACAAGAAGCTCCAGTGGACAGCATAGAGCACAACTTCGTACTGGAACAAGTAGAGAACGCTGTCATTATAGAAGAAGAAGAGTTGGTTGAAGATTTAGGAGATGCTGAACCTCCACAGGAATCCAGAGTTGTGGAAAATTTCGTCAAAGAAATTACAGCTGATGCTAAGGAGGATAGTGCACCACCTCCAATGCAAATATCTTATGAAGAACTAGACGGGATAACCCAAGACGCAGGTTTCCTTGATGATGATGATCGCAAGTCAAGTTCTCTTAGTAATGCACTTGCATCTGCAAGTGAATTCTTTGAGACAGAAGAATCTTCCCCAAGTGAATACGAAGATGATGCAGAGGTCGACTTTTCTCAACCTCCTAATTATGACTCGAGTGATGAGGAAGATATCGAAGACTTTGATCAAGACATGGTTGAAACGGAAGAAATTTGCCAAGAAGTGGAGGAATTCACAGCAGACCACAAGGGAGTAGAGCTTGCAGAACCACTGGAAACACCTATCCCAAGGCCATTACCGCCCAACACAAACATCAAGTGGGTAAAATCCTTGACTTTTATCTTAAACTCTCCACTTGAATATGGTTTACTTGAAACAGATGGCCAGCTTGGAGCTCTCTGCAGCTTTAAGAGTAAGAAGGAAATAGCTCGTACTCAGAGCTGGTGTACAAGATTCAATAAAGTTCCACGCTTCAACTCGAAGTGCACGGATTGGCATCATGATCAATCGAACGGATCTCAGAAAATGTTTGGTCACCATGGTGAGAATCTACTTTCTAAGCCGCCCGGATGGAAAAATATAGATCAAGACAAAGGCAGATTTAAAAGCAAAGTTTGGGATGCTGGAATCTATTCCGACATTCGTCACCCCGGGAGCCTGAGAATATGTTTGAAACTGCTCAGAAGCTTTACATACCTAGTTTGGGACCCCGGAGGCTATTGGCATTCCAAGCATTGGTGGAGATTTCTGGATGAATTTAAACATAAACCGCCATAACGGGAAGCTCATCCAATGTCCAACTTAAGGACTTTAACTAAAAGTGCTAGGTGGGAGACAACCCACCATGGTATGGTCATTTCTTTCTCAATTTCTTTATTTCGTACTGTTTGATTTTTATGACTTAGTATTTTTATTGAACCTGGATGCTATTCATAACATTTGCATTTAGCCTTGCATACCTGCATAAAAAAAGGAAGGCGTGTGACGCAACCGCATCGCTCGTGCGTTTGCGTCATTTGCGAAAAACACTCCCCACGCGTCCGTATCATTCACGCGGCCGCGTGACCTAGAGATTGGCGTAAAGATCCAACGTCCAGAAAGTTGGGCTGGAATCATGCGGCTGTTGCGCGTTTTGCACAACACAACCCACGCGGCCGCGTCCTTGATGCGATCGTGTCACTTGCACAACACCAATCCCACACGACAGCGTGAGCGACGTGATCGCGTCGCGTGGATTGCACACCACCCCAAAGGAGATAGAGAGTTGCGCGGAACCGACGCTAGAATTGTGCCTTTCGCACGATTTCCAGCGACATGATCGTATGCCTCACGCGATCGCGTCTTTTATTATCTACCCATTCCATGCGATCGCGTCACCCACGTAATCGCACCAACCCCATTCCACGCGATCGCGTTCCCCATGCGATCGTGTGGATTGCAAATTATTAACCTCCTGTGATGCGAACCCTACCCATCGCGCCCCCAACGCCTTTCTTCTTCCTCTTCCCTGCAACCACCCCCTCTCTCTGCCCTTCGCCGTCGCACTACCGACGACCACCCAGACCCCACTGCAATGCCCCCCTTCTCTCTTTTTCCTCTTTTTCTTCTTCTCCCTTCCACCACTCCTGCCTCCCCCTTCCGTGACCACCACACCCACCGCGCCGCCCTCAACCGCCGCGTCAGCCACTACCATCATCCCCCAGCCATCTCTCTGCCCCACTTTCTTTCCTATGCCTACCAGGTTCCGCCGAACGCCACCCTTCTTTCAATTCCTAGTTAATTACATATTTTTCTGTTTATGTTCATCATTAGGCTAGTTAGATATGCATGTTGTAGTGGATTCTAGGTGGTTAGGTAGCCTAGGATGTGGTTAGTAGATTTAGGCCTGATTAATTGCGCTGTTCCTATTTCTTGTTTTATACTTTTCACAAATCTGCTATTGCCGTGATGTTAGTATTGTTCATATGATGTAATTTACTGTTTCATGCTGCTTTTTACACTGCTTTTTCATGTTCGTATTCCTTATATGTAATTGCAGCTATATTTTCATTCATATGAACTGTCCTGCTTACTGTTTCATTTCCGAGAACATCCAATTTTAGCCGGAATGCTGCCAAATTTTTATAAACTGTTTTGATTTTCATTCATGTTTTGGTTTTGGCAATTTGAATTTTGCTTTCCTCAGCTTGCACCAGCCTAATTCATGAATGACAGGGCAAGCTTTCTTATTCTTTTTGATTTCCTGGTTTATAACTTACATCTTGGATGATTCAATTCCACTTTTTGTTACTCCCTTATGAATCATCATCAACTCCCTTGCTTGATTACGAGTTATCTGTTACTTATATTTGCGAATTTTCGTTACTTAGAATATGATCATCATGCCACTTATTCTAACCCATTTTTTTCCTAATTAACTAATTTTAACTTCCTAAACTCTTTTTCATTCCTAACCAACCTAACCTTCAAAATATATCTCCTTGGTTTTCACTATTCTCTTTCACCTTCTAACTAAGGCATGATTATCAATTTTCCTATTTAACATGAATTCTAATACATTTTGGATTGTGAATTTCTCTTCTCGGACTTTTAACTCCTATACCATCCTTAATGCACATTTACTTAACTCATTTTCATTACTCTCCTGCTCCTTTGCCACTATGTGCTTATTTTGTGATCTGCCTACTTGTTTTCCTATTTTTATTATATCCTGGTTCTCTGTTTTTCAGGATGTCGGACACCCAAAGAAAAGGAAAGGGAAAGGCAACAACTGGCAAACGGAAAAGAGGGGAATCCTCCATGTCCATCTTGGACATCATGCATGATGACTCATGGCGGGAAAAGCACTTTACCGCACAAGAGAAGGCTGACATGCTCCTCCCTGCTAATGATCCAATTAAGTTTGTAAACCGATACTGTGAGCTCAAGTATCCAGTGTTTGCTACCTCCAGAAATCTATACCTGGAGAGAACTCTGAAGATTCCAGAAGAACTACAACAGCACACCTCTGATCAGATCAAACAAAGAGGCTGGTTCATCTTGGAGAGGAATTTAACTGAGGTCAATGCTTCCTGGGTAAGAGAATTCTACTGCAATTATTTCAAGACTTCCCTGGATGCAGTGCACCTCAGAGGAAAACAGATACTGGTCATTGAAGGGGCCATTGAGGATATTCTACATCTTCAGCCTAAATCCGATCAGCCTGACGGTTACCAAAAGGCTGAGGAGGACATGCGCTTTCTACGATTTCACTGGGATGCTGGCAAGGAGAGGATAGCCCTTGACCCGACTGTTCCATGGGTCATGGGTTAGAACACCACCATGCCTAAGGAAATTAAGAGGATATACTTGAATGATGAGGCTCGGCTCTGGCACCAGATCCTGAGTAACTTTATTATGCCGAGCACTCATGAGACAGAGCTGCTTGCTGCTATGATCACCCTCCTCTGGTGTGTGATGGAGGGTAAGTACCAGTACCTGCCACGATTCATTCGGTACTACATGGCCAGGGTCCACATCCGAGGCACTCTCCCCTTTCCATATCTGATTACACAGCTTGGCCGTCGAGCTGACGTGCCTTGGAAGGATGCTGATGAGAAGCCACCTACTGCAGAATGCAAGAAAATTATCCCTCACAACAGGAACTTTCTGGCTTTGGGCTACAGACCTCCATTCCTCACTCCTACTAATGAGAAGGCCACACCATCTGCCGGTCCCTCTTCCTCTACAGCTACCCCTGCTACCACCACTGCACCTCCACCTACCTCAGAGCCAGTTTATCACCTAGTGCACCGCCTATTTCAGCAGCTAGACCAGATGGAGTACCGCAACCGGCAGTGATACGAGAGATCTGAGCGTCGCTTGCGTCGCAGCAAGCGACGCTATGAGCACATGAAGCGGATGATCCGTTCTGGCAGCGACATCCCCTCCGAGCCTGACACTCCATCAGAGCCATCTGAGGAGGAGCCGGATGATCACGAGGCGGCTACCCATCCACAGAGAAAGATTGCGCAAGTAGGCACGGAGCAGGCGGCACCCCAGCAGGAGGCCCCGCATCAGATTCAGGCTGCAGACCCAGAGGTTCCTATTCAGTCAGCACCCCCTTTGCAGCAGGCAGACCCTCAGACCACCACCACAGAGACTCCAGCTACCCATTTTTCCAATGATGACACCCCTTCACACCCTGCTTGAGTGAGCATCAGGGACGATGCTTCATTTTAAGTGTGGGAAGGTCGCCATCTCTAGTGTATTTTTTGGTGAACCACTACAAACTCTCTTACTTTATTTTGCTACTTTTCTGTATTTTTTCTTTTTTTTTTATTTTTCCAGTATTTATACATTGCTATCTTCATGTATTTTTACTATATTTCTGCATGTTGCACTTTAGTTCATATTTTAGCTAGTTAGTTTAGTTGCAACTCTAACTTATTAGTTATAGAATATGTGGATTAATTAGTATAGTTTACCCCTTTTTAGCATATGATAGTTTAGCTTAGATTGAAAATAAAAAGGAAGTAAACTAGAAACTTTAACAGAATAAAAACAACCCACACCTTGTATATATAGCATTACATGTTAGTTAGTTAACAACATTTCATCAAGGAGAAACACTAAAACTTTAAAGCCACCTTAAGATTTACATTGAGAATAATGGGAACTCTTAATTTTTACTTGCTTGACATATATAACTGATATATGATTTTTGAGTTAGAGAACACACAGCCTGTGAGTTTTGAGCTTAATTGCATGGTTACATTCAAACCATAATATTTTATTCCTGTGTGTTCCGCCCTTCTTATTTATTCTGGTGTTCTTTACTTTGTTTTAATCTATATGTCCAATTATAGAATATAGATACATACCAAGAAAGTGATTGAGGCCATTGTTTGATTCTAGCTCACCATTCCCAAATTAGCCTACCTTTTACATCACCCTTGTTAACCCCCTTGACCCTTTAAATCCTCTCTTCTTTTATAACCACATTACTAGCCTTAAGCAGAAAAATAAAATAAAAATCCCAAGTTGAATCCTTGGTTAGCTAAAGATAGAAATTGTGTATTGTATAAGTCTGGGAACCTTATGAGAACATGGATGATAGAAACAAAAAGGTAGAAAGTTAAAAAGAATAAAATTTCTTTAAAAAAAAGTTTTGAGAAGCTGATGAGCAGATAATTTATACGCTTTTTGGCATTGTTTTTAGTATGTTTTTAGTATGTTTTAGTTAGTTTTTATTTAAAATTCACTTTTCTGGACTTTACTATGAGTTTGTGTGTTTTTCTGTGATTTCAGGTATTTTCTGGCTGAAATTGAGGGACTTGAGCAAAAATCTGATTCAGAGGCTGAAAAGGACTGCAGATGCTGTTGGATTCTGACCTCCCTGCACTCGAAGTAAATTTTTTGGAGTTACAGAAGCATAATTGGCACGCTCTTAACTGTGTTGGAAAGTAGACATCCTGGGCTTTCCAGCAATATATAATAGTCCATACTTTGCCCGAGATTTGATGGCCCAAACAAGCGTTTCAAATCAGCTCAAGAATTCCCGGCGTTTAACACCGGAACTGGCACAGAAGTGGGAGTTAAACGCCCAAACTGGCACAAAAGCTGGCGTTTAACTCCAAGAAAAGTCTCCACACATAGAAGCTTCAATGCTCAGCCCAAGCACACACCAAGTGGGCCCAGAAGTGGATATTTATGTCATTTACTCATTTCTGTAAACCCTAAGCTACTAGTTCTCTATAAATAAGACCTTTTGCTATTGTATTTTCATCTTGGTTGTTCTGGTTCCCTCTCTGGGGCCGAAGCCAATGATCACCATTATCACTTATGTATTTTCAACGGTGGAGTTTCTACACACCATAGATTAAGGTGTGGAGCTCAACTGTACCTCGAGTATTAATGCAATTACTATTGTTCTTCTATTCAATTCAGCTTATTCTTGTTCTAAGATATTCATTCGCACCCAAGAACATGATGAATGTGATGATTATGTGACGCTTATCATCATTCTCACTTATGAACGCGTGCCTGACAACCACTTCCGTTCTACAAGCAAACAAGGCTTGAATGTTTATCTCTTGGATTCCTTAATCAGAATCTTCGTGGTATAAGCTAGAATTGATGGCGGCATTCTTGAGAATCCAGAAAGTCTAAACCTTGTCTGTGGTATTCCGAGTAGGATTCAAGGATTGAATGACTGTGACGAGCTTCAAACTCGTGATTGTGGGGCGTTAGTGACGGACGCAAAAGAATCACTGGATTCTATTCCGACATGATCGAGAACCGACAGCTGATTAGCCGTGCTGTGACAGAACGCGTTGAACATTTTCACTGAGAGGACGGGACTGTAGCCATTGACAACGGTGATGCCCAACATACAGCTTGTCATGGAAAGGAGTAAGAAGGATTGGATGAAGACAGTAGGAAAGCAGAGAGACGGAAGGGACAAAGCATCTCCATACGCTTATCTGAAATTCTCACCAATGAATTACATAAGTATCTCTATCTTTATTTTATGTTTTATTCATCTTTTAATTATCAATCCTCCATAACCATTTGAATCCGCCTGACTGAGATTTACAAGATGACCATAGCTTGCTTCATACCAACAATCTCTGTGGGATTGACCCTTACTCGCGTAAGGTTTATTACTTGGACGACCCAGTGCACTTGCTGGTTAGTTGTGCGAAGTTGTGATAAAGAGTTGAGATTGCAATTGAGCGTACGATGTTGATGGCGCCATTGATGATCACAATTTCGTGCACCAAGTTTTTGGCGCCGTTGCCGGGGATTGTTTGAGTTTGGACAACTGACAGTTCATCTTGTTGCTTAGATTAGGTAATTTTATTTTATGTTTAAGCTTTTTACTTTTCAAAAATTTTTCAAAAATACAAAAAAAATTTTATAAAATCTTAAAATATAAAAAATGTTTTATGTTTCTTGTTTGAGTCTAGTGTCTAATTTTAAGTTTGGTGTCAATTGCATTCATCTAATTTTCAAAAAATTGCATGCATTGTGTTCTTCATTGATCTTCAAGTTGTTCTTGATGATTTCCTTGTTCTGATCTTTAAATTCTCTTGTCTTGAGTGTTTTGTTGTTTCTCATATGCATTCTCAATTTGTTAGTGTCAATAGTATACAAACTTCTAAGTTTGGTATCTTGCATGCATTGTTTATTTGATCTTAGTTTCATTTTGATTATTCCTCATCATTAAAAATTCAAAAAATTTTTAATTTGTGTCTTTTCAAGTCAATAATACAGAGAATTGAAGATTCAGAACATACAGCAGAGGAATTACATAGAAAAAGCTGGGCGTTCAAAACGCCCAATGAGAAAGGAAAACTGGCGTTTAAACGCCAGCCAGAGTACCTGGCTGGGCGTTTAACGCCCAAAGGGGTAGCATTTTGGGCGTTAAACGCCAGAATGGATACCATTCTGGCGTTTAACGCCAAAATGGCACAAGAGGGAAGATTTTGTTTTTAATTCAAATTTTTTTCAAGTTTTCATAATTTTTCAAAATCAAATCTTTTTCAAATCATATATTTTCAAAATCAATTTCTTTCCATTTTTCAAAAATACTTGCTAACAATTAATGATTTGATTCAAACATTTCAAGTATGTTGCCTTTTCTGTTGAGAAAGGTTTAATGTCTGAATCATATCTTTTAAAATTTCTTGTTAGCTAAGTCATTAATTTTAAAAATCAAATCTTTTTAAACTGTTTTTCAATCATGTCTTTTCAATCATATCTTCTTAATCACATCTTTTTCAAAATAATTTTCAATCAGATCTTTTTGATTTCTAATTTCAAAATCTTTTTCAAAAATCACTTTATTTCTTTCCCAACTTTAATTTTCGAAAATCATTCTTCAGTTTTTCAAAATTTCTTCAAAATCTTTTACTTTAATTTCAAAAATTCTTCCCCTCTTCTCACATCCTTCTATTTATGGACTAACACTTCTCCTCAATACACAATTCAAACTCTATCCCTCTTGATAAGTTCGAATTCTTCTACCTCCTCCTTCTATTCTTCTTTTCCTCTGACACCTTAAGGAATCTCTATACTGTGACATAGAGGATTCCATACTTTCTTGTTCTCTTCTCTTTCATATGAGCAGGAGCAAAGACAAAAGCATTCTTGTTGAGGCTGATCCTGAACCTGAAAGGACCTTGAAGCGAAAGCTAAGAGAAGCTAAAGCACAACTCTCTGGAGAGGACCTAACAGAACTCTTCAAACAAGAAGAAGACATGGCAGCCGAAAACAACAACAATGCCAACAATGCAAGGAAGGTGTTGGGTGACTTTACTGCACCTACTCCTGACTTCTATGGGAGAAGCATCTCTATCCCTGCCATTGGAGCAAACAAATTTGAGCTTAAGCCTCAATTAGTTTCTCTAATGCATCAGAATTGCAAGTTCCATGGACTTCCATTGGAAGATCCTCATCAGTTTTTAGCTGAATTCTTACAAATCTGTTACACTGTCAAGACCAATGGGGTTGACCCTGAGGTCTACAGACTTATGCTATTCCCTTTTGCTGTAAGAGACAGAGCTAGGATATGGTTGGACTCACAACCTAAAGAAAGCTTGAACTCTTGGGAAAAGCTAGTCAATGCCTTCTTGGCAAAGTTCTTTCCACCTCAAAAATTAAGTAAGCTTAGAGTGGAAATCCAAACCTTCAGACAGAAGGAAAGTGAATCCCTCTATGAAGCTTGGGAAAGATACAAACAATTGATCAGAAAGTGTCCTTCTGACATGCTTTCTGAATGGAGCATCATAGGTATCTTCTATGATGGTCTGCCTGAAATGTCCAAGATGTCATTGGACAGCTCTGCTGGAGGATCTCTTCATCTGAAGAAGATGCCTGCAGAAGCTCAAGAACTCATTGAAATGGTTGCAAATAACTAATTCATGTACACTTCTGAAAGGAATCCTGTGAACAATGGGACGAATCAAAAGAAAGGAGTTCTTGAGATTGATACTCTGAATGCCATATTGGCTCATAACAAAATATTGACTCAGCAAGTCAATATGATTTCTCAAAGTCTGTCTGGAATGCAAGCTGCACCAGGCAGTACTAAGGAGACTTCATCTGAAGAAGAAGCATATGATCCTGAGAACCCATCAATGGAAGAGGTGAATTATATGGGTGAACCCTATGGAAACACCTATAATCCTTCATAGAGAAATCATCCAAATCTCTCATGGAAGGATCAACAGAGACCTCAACAAGGTTTCAACAACAATAATGGTGGAAGAAACAGGTTTAGCAATGGCAAGCCTTTTCCATCATCTTCTCAGCAACAGACAGAGAATTCTAAGCAGAGCCACTCTGACTTAGCAACCATGGTCTCTGATCTAATCAAAACCACTCAAAGTTTCATGACTGAAACAAGGTCCTCCATTAAAAACTTGGAGGCACAACTGAGTCAGCTGAGTAAGAAAATTACTGAACTCCCTCCTAGTACTCTTCCAAGCAATAAAGAAGAGAATCCAAAAAGAGAGTGTAAGGCCATCAACATGGCCGAATTTGGAGAGGAGGAAGAGGCAGTGATCGCCACTGAGGAAGACCTCAATGGACATCCACTGGCCTCCAATGAGTTCCCTAATGAGGAACCATGGGAATCTGAGGCTCACACTGAGACCATAGAGATTCCATTAGAATTACTTCTACCATTCATGAGCTCTGATGAGTATTCTTCCTCTGAAGAGGACGAATATGTCACTGAAGAGCAAGTTGCTAAGTACCTTGGAGCAATCATGAAGCTAAATGACAAGTTATTTGGTAATGAGACTTGGGAGGATGAATCCCCTTTGCTTACCAAAGAACTGGATGACTTGACTAGGCAGAAATTACCTCAAAAGAGACAGGACCCTGGGAAGTTCTCAATACCTTGTACATTAGGCACCATGACCTTCGAGAAGGCTCTGTGTGACCTAGGGACAAGCATAAACCTCATGCCTTTCTCTATAATGGAGAAGCTAGGGATCTTTGAGGTACAAGCTGCAAGAATCTCACTAGAGATGGCAGACAATTCAATAAAATAAGCTTATGGACTTGTAGAGGATGTTCTGGTAAAGATTGAAGACCATTACATCCCTGTTGATTTCATAGTCCTAGAGACTGGGAAGCGCATGGATGAATCCATCATCCTTGGCAGACCCTTCCTAGCCACAGCAAAGGCTGTGATTGATGTTGACAGAGAAGAATTGATCATTTAAGTGAATGAGGACTCCCTTGTGTTTAAGGCTCAAGGATATCTTCCTGTAACCATAGAGAGGAAGCATGAAGAGCTTCTCTCAAAACAGAGTCAAACAGAGCCCCCACAGTCAAACTCTAAGTTTGGTGTTGAGAGGCCACAACCAAATTCTAAGTTTGGTGTTGAAACCCCACACTCAAACTCTAAGTTTGGTGTTGGGAGGTTCCAACATTGCTCTGAACATCTGTGAGGCTCCATGAGAGCCCACTGTCAAGATACTGACATTAAAGAAGCGCTTATTGGGAGGCAACCCAATGTTATATTTATCTATTTTCCATTGTTATTTTATGTTTTCTATAGGTTGATGATCATGTGAAGTCACAAAAACAATTGAAAAAGCAAAAACAGAATGAAAAACAGAAAGAAAAATAGCACACCCTGGAAGAAAACTTGCTGGCGTTTAAACGCTAGTGAAGACAACAAAATGGGCGTTTAAGGCCCAGTCTGGCACCATTCTGGGCGTTTAACGCCAGAAAGGGGCACCAGACTGGCGTTTAACGCCAGAAAAGGGCAAGAAACTGGCGTTTAACGCCAGAAAAGGGCAGCAGCCCGGCGTTTAACGCCAGGATTGGCAGGAAGGGCATTTTACTCGCCACTTGGTGCAGGGATGAGCTATCCTTGACACCTCAGGATCTGTGGACCCCACAGGATCCCTACCACTCTCTCTCTTCTTCACCCATTCACCAATCACCTCAATACCTCTTCTCCAAAAACCCTTCACCTATCAAATCCCACCATTCTCTTCACCACTCACATCCATCTTTCATAAAACCCCACCTTCCTCACCATTCAAATTCAAACCACTTTCCCTCCCAAACCCACCCATAATGGCCGAACCATACCCCCCTCTCCACCCCTATATAAATCCATCTTCAACCCCTCATTTTCACACAACCTAAACACTACTTCTCCCCCTTGGCTGAAACATAAAGCCCCCTCCATCTCCTCTATTTCTTCTTCTTCTACTCTCTTCTTTCTTCTTTTGCTCGAGGACGAGCAAACCTTCTAAGTTTGGTGTGGTAAAAGCGTTTCTTTTTGTTTTTCTATAACCATTTATGGCACCTAAGGCCAGAGAAACCTCTAGAAAGAGGAAAGGGAAGGCAAAAGCCTCCACCTCTGAGTCATGGGAGATGGAGAGATTCATCTCAAGGGTGCATCAAGACCACTTCTATGAAGTTGTGGCCAAGAAGAAGGTGATCCCCGAGGTCCCTTTTCAAACTCAAAAAAGGTCAACTTTAATCAAAGGTTGGACCAAGTCCTCATGGATATTTGTCTGGAAGGAGCTCAATGCAAACAGGAGATCCCACTCATAGACATGAGCATGAGGAAATTCCTCATCATGAAATCCCTGAGATGCCTCAAGGGATGCACTTTCCTCCACAAAGAAGAACATTCTATGAGTGGGACAACTAAGGGTGGAGCACCAAGAACATTCCATCCTCCTCCATGAAATTAGAGAAGACCAAAGAGTCATGAGAGAGGAGCAAAAAAGGCAAGGAAGAGACATTGAGGAGCTCAAGCACTCCATAAGATCTTCAAGAGGAAGAACAAGCCGCTATCACTAAGGTGGACCCGTTCTTTAATCTCCTTGTTCTTTATTTTTCTGTTTTTCGAATTTTTATGCTTATGTTTATCTATGTTTGTGTCTTATGATCATTAGTGTCTTAGTATCTATGCCTTAAAGTTATGAATGTCCTATGAATCCATCACCTTTCTTAAATGAAAAATGTTTTAATTACAAAAGAACAAGAAGTACATGATTTCAAATTCATCCTTGAAACTGGTTTAGTTATTTGATGTGGTGACAATACTTTTTGTTTTCTGAATGTATGCTTGAACAGTACATATGTCTTTTGAATTTGTTTTTCATGAATTTTAAAATTGTTGGCTCTTGAAAGAATGATGAAAAAGGAGACATGTTACTGAGGATCTGAAAAATCATAAAAATGATTCTTAAAGCAAGAAAAAGCAGTGAATTCAAAAAAAAAGCAAGCAGAAAAAGCCAATAGCCTTTTAAACCAAAAGGCAAGGGTAATAAAAAGGATCCAAGGCTTTGAGCATCAATGGATAGAAGGGCCTACAGGAATAATATCCTGGCCTAAGCGACTTAACCAAGCTGTCCTTAACCATGTGCTTGTGGCGTGAAGGTGTCAAGTGAAAACTTGAGACTGAGCGGTTAAAGTCGTGATCCAAGGCAAAAAGAGTGTGCTTAAGAACCCTGGACACCTCTAATTGGGGACTCTAGCAAAGCTGAGTCACAATCTGAAAAGGTTCACCCAGTTATGTGTCTGTGGCATGTATGTATCCGGTGGTAATACTGGAAAACAGAGTGCTTTGGGCCACGGCCAAGACTCATAAAGTAGCTGTGTTCAAGAATCAACATACTTAACTAGGAGAATCAATAACTCTATCTGAATTCTGAGTTCCTATAGATGCCAATCATTTTGAACTTCAAAGGATAAAGTGAGATGCCAAAACTGTTCGGAGGCAAAAAGCTACTAGTCCCGCTCATCTAATTAGAGCTAAGTTTCATTGATAATTTGGAGTCCATAGTATATTCTCTTCTTTTTATCCTATTTGATTTTCAGTTGCTTGGGGACAAGCAACAATTTAAGTTTGGTGTTGTGATGAACGGATAATTTATACGCTTTTTGGCATTGTTTTTAGTATGTTTTTAGTATGTTTTAGTTAGTTTTTATTATATTTTTATTAGTTTTTATTTAAAATTTACTTTTCTGGACTTTACTATGAGTTTGTGTGTTTTTCTATGATTTCAGGTATTTTCTGGCTGAAATTGAGGGACCTGAGCAAAAATCTGATTCAGAGGCTGAAAAGGACTGCAGATGCTGTTGGATTCTGACCTCCCTGCACTCGAAGTGGATTTTTGGAGTTACAGAAGCCCAATTAGCGCGCTCTCAATTGCGTTGGAAAGTAGACATTCTGGGCTTTTCAACAGTATATAATAGTCCATACTTTGCCCGAAATTTGATGGCCCAAACAGGCGTTCCAAATCAGCTCAAGAATTCCCGGCGTTTAACGCCGGAACTGGCACAGAAGTGGGAGTTAAACGCCCAAACTGGCACAAAAGCTGGCGTTTAACTCCAAGAAAAGTCTCTACACATAGAAGCTTTAATGCTCAGCCCAAGCACACACCAAGTGGGCCCGGAAGTGGATTTTTATGTCATTTACTCATTTCTGTAAACCCTAAGCTACTAGTATTTTTAAGAACTTTTGCTATTGTATTTTCATCTTGGTTCTTCTGGTTCCCTCTCTGGGGCCGAAGCCAATGATCATCATTATCACTTATGTATTTTCAACGGTGGAGTTTCTACACACCATAGATTAAGGTATGGAGCTCTGCTGTACCTCGAGTATTAATACAATTACTATTGTTCTTCTATTCAATTCAGCTTATTCTTGTTCTAAGATATTCATTCGCACCCAAGAACATGATGAATGTGATGATTATGTGACGCTCATCATCATTCTCACTTATGAATGCGTGCCTGACAACCACTTCCGTTCTACAAGCAAACAAGGCTTGAATGTTTATCTCTTGGATTCCTTAATCAGAATCTTCGTGGTATAAGCTAGAATTAATGGCGGCATTCTTGAGAATCTGGAAAGTCTAAACCTTGTCTGTGGTATTCCGAGTAGGATTCAAAGATTGAATGACTGTGACGAGCTTCAAACTCGCGATTGTGGGGCGTTAGTGACAGACGTAAAAGAATCACTGGATTCTATTCTGACATGATCGAGAACCGACAGCTGATTAGCCGTGCTGTGACAGAGCGCGTTGAACATTTTCACTGAGAGGATGGGACTGTAGCCATTGACAACGGTGATGCCCAACATACAGCTTGCCATGGAAAGGAGTAAGAAGGATTGGATGAAGACAGTAGGAAAGCAAAGAGATGGAAGGGACAAAGCATCTCCATACGCTTATCTGAAATTCTCACCAATGAATTACATAAGTATTTCTATCTTTATTTTATGTTTTATTCATCTTTTAATTATCCATCCTCCATAACCATTTGAATCCGCCTGACTGAGATTTACAAGATGACCATAGCTTGCTTCATACCAACAATCTCCGTGGGATCGACCCTTACTCGCGTAAGGTTTATTACTTGGACGACCCAGTGCACTTGCTGGTTAGTTGTGCGAAGTTGTGATAAAGAGTTGAGATTGCAATTGAGCGTACGATGTTGATGGCGCCATTGATGATCACAATTTCGTGCACCAAAAGCATGCTCATGTGAAATCAAAATAATTTAATTACCATGTGTAAAAAAAAAAATTATGTTTTAGTATTTGAATAAAGGGGATACAAAAAGAATTCCCCAAATGCAAAAAGCGATGCACATGGGATAAAAATAAATAAAAATTAAAATATGAGCATGTAATATAAAAAGTGGGAAAAATATGGGAAAATAGGTAAAGAAGCTTTGCTTTACAAAATATGTATGTTAGGTGAGATCTTAGACTAATCAAGGATTCACTTAATTAGCTCATTTAGCCTTATACAGATACCCTTACCTTTACCTTGGCCCCATTACAACCTTAATTAAAGACCTCATGATTTTTGTATGCCTATATTCTATGATTGTTGATTGGTTAGATGAAGAACAAAGTTATCGAAAGTAAGGATAAAAAGAAGAATAGAGTGATTGACCCAATAAACACTGAGTGACTAGAGAGTAAACACAAAATCCAATGAGGGTTCCATAGCTCATCAACATATATCTCTGCTTAAATTGCTGATTGTCTTGCAAGTTTGTAAAACAATTCTCTTTCCCATCTCAATTGTAAAAGTGCTTTATCATTATCTAAGGTTTGGCTATGCATATATGATTCCTTGAGAATGTGAATTAATTTAACTACATGTAAGTTTTATATACAAGTGAATAAAAATTAGAATTGCATGATTCATTTAGGTAGTTGCATTTAGAATAGATTACATTGTATGAGATTCCACCACTTGAACCTTACCTTACTCTTTATCTTGGATTTAGCATGAGGACATGCTATTGTTTAAGTGTGGGGAGGTTGATAAACCCATATTTTATGATATATTTTGTGCCTAATTTAAGTGATTTATTCAATTCTTCACTCACTTATTCATATAAATTGCATGGTTTTACTTTCCCTTCCTTATTATGAGATATATGTGAAAAACATGTTTCCTATGCTTTAAAAATAATAATTTTAATTTCCCTTCATTATCATTTGATGCCGTGATTCGTGTGTTGAGTAATTTCAGATCTTCTAAGGCAGGAATGACTTAAAGGATGGAAAGGAAACATGCAAACATGGAAGGAAAGCATAAAACAGAGTTTTTTAAGAAACTGGCAGCGACGCGATCGCATGGGCGACGCAGCCACATGCCAGCGCAAAACGGCAGTGACGGAACCGTGTGATTGACACGATCGCGCGCCATAAGCGAAACGCATATGATGCGGACGCATGACTGAAGCGACCGCGTGACAAGGAAAACTCCAAATGACGCGACCGCGTGGGAGGCCACGCACCAGAAATTACAGAAAATGCTCCTAGTGATTTCTGAAGCCCTTTTTGGCCCAATTCCAAGTCCAGAAGGCACAGATCAGAGGTTATGAAGTGGGGGAATGCATCCGTTAAAGGGAATCTCCAATTAGTTACTATTCATGAATTAGATGTAGTTTGGAGGGAGAGGTTCTCTCCTCTCTCTTCTAGGATTTAGAATTAGGATTTCTTTTGCTTTCAGGATTATCTCTTTTCATCAGGTTCCATATTCCTTTTTATTTATCTTCTCAATTTAATTTATGAATTATTCTACGTTACAGATTATTCTTTGAATTAATGTTATTTGAGGTATTTCAGTTTATTATTACTCTCCTTTATTTATGTTACTGTTGCTTCCGATCCGAAGACATTTTTATTCCAGTAGATTTACTTTTCTCCTTTTGGTCTTGGTTAAGAAATAAGTAACTCAGGAGTTATTAGACTCAACGTGATCGATAATTGCTATCTTTGCTAATTAGCTTGAACTTCAATAATCCCAATCTTTTTCTAGGAATTAACTAGGGTTTGAAGATCAAACTAATTAGTCACTTGACCTTCCCTTGCACTAGCAAAGGTTAACTAAGTAGAATTAAGATTCAATTTTCTTCATCATTGATAAGGATAACTAGGATAGGACTTCCAATTTCTCATACCTTGCCAAAAGTTTATTTTACAATTATTTATTTATTTTACAGTCTTTTATTTATTTTAATTGCAATTTAAATGACTTGTTCCTCATCTTTAAAACCCCGATTTATAATCTTCATAACCAATAATAAGAACATACCTCTCTGCAATTCCTTGAGAAGACGACCCGAGGTTTAAATACTCGGTTATCAATTTATTTATGGGTTTGTTACTTGTGACAACCAAAATGTTTGTACGAAGAGATTTTCTGTTGGTTTAGAATCTATACTCACAACGCGACTATATTTTATAAAATTCTTTACTAGCAAAAAATCCTAACATCAATGGAACAATCAAAGATGGGAGGAGCCACAAGGATTTGATCAACCCTCTTGGCATCAACCACCTCCAATGGACTATCAACAACCATTCTGTGATGCATATCAAGGCAATGGCTATGGTGAGTACTCTTTTGATTATCAACAACCACCACCATATGCTTATGAACCGCCTTCCCAACCTACCTTAGGACCACCAAACTCACAAGCCTCCTACAACCAAACACTCCCATATGACCCTAACCCTTATCCACCATATCAACCACTCTTTGAGCCATATGAGCCAAACATAGATCCACCCCAATTCCAACCCAGTTACTCCCAAGGACCACCACCTCCATATACACCAAGAAAACAATGGATCAATTTCAAGCAACCCTGCGTCAGTTGGACCGGCGGTAAACTGAATAGCACCCGAAGCTTTCATGGCTAAAGAATCTCAACTTGAGAACAAGAAATTAAAGTGTGCGGTGCAACAAGTTGAAAAGATGGAGAGTGATGAATCACCACATTCTTATGATGAACCACCCTCTTATCATGAACCTTTCCTCCCAAATATTGAGTCCTCACATCCACCTCAACCTTCGATGCATGACACTATTGGTGTTCTTTTTCAAGGGCAGAGAGAGATGAAATGGGGAGTACTAGAATTCGCGACTGCCTTGACTGAGGTAGTAAACCGATTAGCTTCCCAACATTTGAATACTCAAAGTACTCCCATGGCTACATGTGGAGAATCAAAAGAAGAGCGTAGCATGAAGGAGACACTAGAAACTTCAGTGGACAATGAGGAACATGGCTTTGTATTGGAACAAGTTGAAGAAGCCATAATAGTTGTAGAGGAAGAAGTGGTTGAAGATTTAGGAGATGCTGAACCTCCATGAGAATCTGGAACTGTAGAGTACTCCTCCAATAAGATCAAAATTGATGTCAAGAAGGCCAGTGCACAACCTCCATAGAATATTCCTTATGAAGACTTGGATGGGATAGATCAAGAAGTAAGTTTCCTTGGTGACGAAAATCATGCATCAAGTCCTCCTAGTGATGAACCCATTGAATATGAAGATCCTTCTTCGATTGAATCCGAGAATAATGTGGGACTGGAAGTCCTTAAGGAAGTTTGGTCGGGAATTGGAAATGCCTTGTCAAGGTTATTAGAGACCTTTCCACCTAGGTTACCGTCTACTCCTTCACTTAAGTGGGTAAAACTTATCTCTGTTCATCTTCCTATCCCACTTGTATTTTCTTTTTCAAGAAACTTTTTAGAGTATTTCACTAATTTGAATTAAACTTTTTGAAAAACTTGTTTGAAGAAATATTATTTTGGAACATGGTTTAGAGCTCGAACACACAAAACCTGTGAGATTTTTTAGCCTATTTGATTGGTTGCATCTTGTCAACCAATATTTTATTTTTGGTGTATTTTTCTCTCTAAAATTGTGATCTTTGTCTTGCTTAATTCTATATGTCCACTATTTGATGTATGCATACACTTACATGATTGAGGTCTTGTTTCACTGAGCTTACATACCCATATGGCCTTACCTTTCATTATCCTTTGCAAACTAATTTGAGCCTATTTTACCCCATTTGTTCTTTATTTTAGCACATCATTAACTCTAAGCAAAAAACAATAATGTCCTTAATTTGAATCCTTGGTTAGCTTAGACTACTGAAAGTGTTCATGATTTAAGTGTGGGAAAATTGGGATTGAAAACATTTGGTTTGAGAATTAGGTGTTGTGTATTCTTGTGAAAATGTGCAAAATAATAATTGAGCATATATTCTTGCATTCAATATCTTAATCGTATGCATTGAGAAAACAAAAGAAAAGAAAAATAAAAAGAAAAAAAAAAGATTAAGAAAAGAAAAAGAGAAAAAAAAGAGAGAGAAAAAGAAAAGAAAAAAAAAAGCAAATAATAAAAAGGGGACAAAATGCCCCAAGTTAAGTAATAATATCAATGCATATGAGTTGTAATTAAATTTGGGATGCATGAATGTCTGGTAAACATAGTTAATGGGCAGTTAGATCTTGCACTGTAATTACATGGATTGTCCTAAGTTAGGTGGGAAAAGTTTAAGTTAATTAAGGATTCAGATTTTAGTCCACCTGGCCAAATACAATCCTACCTTGACCCTAACCCTATTACAACCCTTAAAAGACCTTTTGATATGTGTATCGGTGCATTAAATTTTTGTTGATTGTTAGATGAAGAGTAAGCCTTAGAAAGCAAGATTAGTAGAGAATTGAGAGAATCGAACCTCGAACACCTGAGCGATTAGAGTGTATACACTTCCAGTGAGGGTTCGATGCTCGATTCCTTGTTCCCTGCTTTCATGAGCTATTTTCTTCTTGCAAGTCATTTATACTTTATTTTGTGATTTGAATTAGTAAAATCCAGTTCATATTTGTTCTTGAAAGATTTATTTACTTTTTCACCAAGTAGGTAGAATCATTTTAGCATGTAGTTGCATTCATATACATAGGTTGCGTTTCATGAGTCTCACTTTCCCTTATTCATTCTCTTTGTCTCCTTGAGCTTAGCATGAGGACATGCTAATGTTTAAGTGTGGGGAGGTTGATAAACCACTATTTTATGATTTATCTTGTGCTAAATTGAGTGGTTTTTATCAGCTTTTCACCTACTTATTCATATGAATTGCATGATATTACAATTCTTTCCCAAATTTATTCTATGATTGAAAACTTGCTTTCTAAAACTTTAAATTGTGTATTTTAATTTCTCTTTTATACCATTCAATGCCGTGATCTGTGCGTTAAGTGTTTCAGACTTCATAGGGCAGAAATGGCTTAGAAAATGGAGAGGAAGCTTGCAAAAATGGAAGGAACACAAGAAATTAAGAAGATGGCCAGCGAGAAGCGACGCGGACGCATGGCTCACGCGACCGCGCAAAATGGAGGAAATCGCAGTGACGCGCTCGCGTGCCTGACGCGAACGCGTGGATTGGAAGCTGCACGAGTGACGCGAACGTGTGGATGACGCATACGCGTGGCAAGGAAAAACGCTGAATGACGCGCACGCGTGGACGACGCGTACGCGTGACATGCGCGATCTACAGAATTAATAGAAAATGCTGGGGGCGATTTCGGGCTGCATTTTGACCCAGATTTTGGCCCAGAAACTCAGATTAAAGTCAGAAAACATACAGAGACTCAACATATTAGATCATACACATAATTTTAGGTTTTGATGTAGTTTTTAGAGAGAGAGGTTCTCTCCTCTCTCTTTTAGGATTAGGATTCCTCTTAAAGGAATTAGGATTTCATCTTCTTCAATCACAAGTTCAATGTTCCTTTTATTTATTTTCTCAATTTAGTTTATGAACTCTTTATGTTTAGATTGATTTTCTATTTAATACAATTTGAAGTATTTCAGATTCATGATTATTTTATTCTATTTATGATACTTTCAATTTAAATTAGATTTATTTTCCCTTTTGTCTTTGGTTAAGTAATTGGTAACACTTTAGTTATCAAACTCAGCTGTTGATTGAAATTGGAATTACTGATTGATCTGGATCACTCTAAAGCTAGTCCTTCCATAGGGATTGACTAGGACTTGAGGATCAAGCTAATTAGTCCACTTGACATTCCTTTGTTTAGTAAAAGCTGACCAAGTGGGGTTGAAACCCAATTCTCATCACACCTGATAAGGATAACTAGGATAGGAATTCCAGTTCTCATACCTTGCCAAGAGTTTTTCAATTATTAATTATTTCCCTTGCAATTTATTTTCCTTGCTCAATATTTCAAAAAACCCAAAAATATACAATTTTCTATAACCAATAATAAACACGCCTCCCTGCAATTCCTTGAGAAGACGACCCGAGGTTTGAATACTCGGTTATCAATTTTATTGGGTTTGCTTAAGTGACAACCTAACTTTTGTACGAAATGCTTCTCTTTTGTGTTAATTTTTTTTCAGAAATTTTCAAACAATATTCGTAGATATTCTCAAGGAGATATGTGTTCTCTAAGGGGGATAATTAAACAGAAATTTGCAAAGACGGAGAAGGAATGGGAGCATACCCATTACCATACCTAACTAGCAATGGAGAAACAATTTAAGCCGATTTGAGAGGGAACACGTGGACTTCATCTATATTGAGCTTTTAAGGTAATAACCTAAGTCAGATTTGGGACCTTAACAATGAGTCTGGGTTGATCTTGCTTGCATTGAGGTCTTACTAGGTTCAAGTATATCTTGGATTAATATTTTGAGTCATTGTTATAACAAATACTATACTATTTAATATTCTAACACTTAGTATATGTAAAAGTTGGATATATTTACAAGAGATATTTTTAATTCAAATTAATGAAAAAGTGAAAATAACAATAATCACTCACATAATTAAAATAGATAAGCCTAATATATACATAACTCTACATATATCAAGGATTATTATATATGATAAATATATTTTTTTGTAATGACTATTTATATAATTTATTGCATAATTTTTCTCATCTTAATATTTAATGAATTTAAGAAACAATATATTATTTAACATACAAAATAAGAAACTTAAGTCATTATTTAGGACAATAAGTATAATGGTGTAAATACCTACTTACTTATTAATAGTAAAAAAATGTAAATATTATAAATTGATATATTTTAGTATAAAAACAATAATAAAGGTTATTAATTAAGTTAATTATATAATTAAAAAGTATGAATAATTTTTTAAATAATAATAAAAAATGATATCATTATTTTCACATACTACAAAGTTTATAAAAAATCTTTGAATAATAAATCAATCCTCAATAGATTATACATTAGTCTTGTTAAAAAAATAAATGATTAATACATTAGATATTATTATTTACGTACTAATATAATATATATTATCGATTATTAAGTTTATAATTAATTTTTAACCCAATTTTTGGTAACTAAAATTTAAATTATTAAAATTATTAAAATGCTTAATATTTTGCACATAACTAATTTTATTTTTGTTATTAAAATTAAAAAAAGGAAGAATGGTTAATCAAATCTAAATTTTAATTTAAATTTGAGTAAGAAAATAAAAAAAATATTTTAAATTTTATCTCACTAACCAAAATTAATTTTAAGATAAAAAGTTACTTTATACATCATATTGTAGGATAATATGGTCATTTACTATTTTTTTATGACAAATATTGTCAAATAAAATGGTATAAAAAATTAAAAAACTGTATTTATTAGTTCAAGAAATACTAATCTATTTTTCAATAGAATAAATTATAGGAAGAATTTCATGTATACCAAATACACAGGTGTTCCAATAATTTTAACCGTTGATCTTAATTATAAAAAGTATATATAAATATATATTTAATAAAATCATCCTTTAATGTTACTAAAACACCGGTATTCCGGATGCATTTGAAAATTTTCCTAAATTATATATTGAATAACAAAAGTTGTTATTGGTTTTTCTACACACTAACTAATACTCAATGATGGTGTTTTAGTACACGATATTACCAAAAAATATTAATCAATCTAATAACTTTTGTAATGACACAAGTTTATAAGATTGAAAATTTAAAAATCATGTCATAAAATGTGAATCTTTTTAACAAGTAATAATGTAGCTCATATTTTTTTGACTTTAAGAATCAATACGATACCAACAAATAAAATTATCTTAGGTAAATTTCAACAAAGACAAAAGTTCATAAGTATTTCTATTAGTGAGAAATTAATTTATTTTAAAGACAAATACAATTTTTTTCTACAGATTTCCTAATTCGGCAGGTTAATGACTAATCCATCACGTATTGATACTCTATTTATTAAGAGTCTACTGCTAACTAATAAATTGTTACACATAGAAGACCAGATTCGAACTTTAAATACTTACTTAAGCGGGCAAATCATTGAGTGAGATGACCATTCAACTAATTCAAATTGGTTAAAACAAATACTAATTATTTTAATATTTTTTGTTTCATCTTTTAATAAAAAAATTTATATAATTTTATATATGGTCCCGTGTAGGACACGGGACATACACTAGTTTTTAAGTAAAAAAGGAGTCATTGTGTCACATTACAGAAAGCCTTATTTCAAAAAAGAAAAAAGTTTGGTAACAAAATATTTTCAGCCATAATTAGCCAAAATTTTCTATAATTTACTTCATTTATATCATTTTATGATAGTTTTATTTTTTATCCCACTCTCTTATTATTCCACTTATCATATTCTTATCAACTCCACTTATTAATGATATTAATTATCATATTATATCCCTTAATATTAGGCATTTTTGTAATCAATACTTAATATTTTCTTTTATAATTTAATTTTTATATTTAAAAATACAATAATAATAATAATAATAATAATAATAATAATAATAATAATAATAATAATAATAATAATAATAATAATAATAAGAATAAAGAACGGTAATGATAATATCAATTACATCCAATAATTATAATTAATTCTTATCCATTAAGGCATTTATCATGATTTAATGGAAATATAAAACATGAAAACTACCCTAATATATACCTTCGGTTAATTCAATTATGTTCATTCATAAATTACAAAAATAATACCATTGCAAGCACAATAGTGTATAAGCCAAGAAATTTTACAAGAAGTCGCCTTTATCATTACAAATAGTATGTCATTTGAATTCGACTTTAATACGGTACCTATGGCAGAAGGTGCTGAAGAATTTGAACAACAAACAAACTCACCCGATATGGTTGTTGTTGGTCAACCAATTTTCAAGAATATGAAAAACCACACTAACTTTGATGAGGTATGATAATAAACTGATCTTTTTTGTGTTTTTATGTGCATAATTATAGTATAGTAAGTGTACTAACTAAGTTCATACGCATAACATTCATAAGTTTATATACATAACATCCATAATTACATACAACAAACATCTAAAAATTAAATTCATATTTACTAGATATTACATCCAAACACATATCATTTTTTAGTTATTGCATAAGTAACTATCAAGTTAACACATATTTTTAAATTTTATCATAATTGAATTTAAAAAAATGTCAAATTCTTAAATTAATTTATTCAACTGATAAATTTACTCATAACATCCATAAATTCATACACATAACATCTATAATTTTATATTAATAACATCCATAATTTTGTACTCATAATATTCATAATTTCATACATATGATGTTTATAATTAATAAATTTTTATAATTAATATTGCCAAATTTTAAACTATGCATCTTATTGAAATTTTTAAATTATCTCATATGTGCACTAACAAGTCATTATTTTAATTATTCTAATATTTTTATTTAATATTCATATGTTTGCTTATTTATTGATTTTAATATGACGAATTAATAATTATTTTTAAAAATTTATTTTTAAATTTTTGTTTATATTTTATTTTTTATTTTTTATTTTCTAATAGTTTATATATAAAATATAAGTTGTATAATAGAAGTTATTAAAATTTTTTAATTTAATCTCCAAAATTTTTGCAGAGAAATTACATTTTAATGGGTAATAATCTGATTGAGGGATGTTAGGAATTTAATTTTGAAAAGAACATTAATGACTCAAAACAACCAGAAAAAAGATGGATGATAAGAAGAATGAATGATAAGGAGGTGTATGTCACTTGCTTATCAAGGGAATGAAAATTTTTTCGTAACATTTCTATATTGTAATTACTCTTTAGCTTCCTAACATCACTTTTAAAAAAAATTACACCATTTGAGGACTTTACCTAGACCAAGTAAAAAGTAAAAACTCGGCATCTTACCATGATTTAATATGAGATGGGACTTAATATCTTGGAAGGTGCCTGATAGAAGACCAAACGTGGTTTCAGATTTTTCACAAAATAGATTTTCGTTGTAAGTATAGCTCCGAACCAACAATTGATCCTAATCAAAATTTAATCCAAGATATTTTCACAATTCAAATCAAATTAACCAAGAGTATTTAGACTCCCGGGTCGTTCTCCCTAGGAACTAGTGACAACAAGTGCATAAAATTTTGGTTGTGGAAAGCAAGGGTGACGAACGAACTTTAGTGTGGTCTAAAATTCACAAATAAAGGCTAGTTGAAAGTATAGCTTTTAATCCAACTAAAATCCTTTCGTACAAAAATTTTTTTGTCACAAGTACAAACCCCTAATAAATAATAACCGAAGTATTTAAACCTCGGGCCATTTCTCAAGGAATTGCATTAATATGAAAATTGAGTCTAACATCAAAAGTTCACAAACTTAAATAATAACAATGAGTAATCAATAAGAGTAGAAGAGAAATCCTAAATCATAAAACCTAGAGAGGGGAGAGAGCCTCTCTCTCTAGAAAACTACATCTAAAACCTAAAATTTTGTAAAAATGAGAAATGAAAGATTGAATGAATGGATTCCCCCACTCTGCAGCTTCTATTCTGTGTTTTTTAGGGCGAAAACTGGGTAAAAAATAGCCCAGAAATCGATGGGGGCAATTTCTGATACGTATAGGTCGCGGCTTTGTCACGCGTACGCGTCGCTTGTCTGCAGCACAATCCACGTGTACGCGTGCTTCACGCATGCGCGTCACCTAGCAGCATGGCAACTATGGCAAATTATATATCGTTGCGAAGCCCCGGATGTTAGCTTTCCAACGCAACTTGAGCCGTCTTATTTGGACCTCTGTAGCTTACGTTATGATCAATTGAGTGCGAAGAGGTCAGAGCTGACAACTTTACAGTTCCTTCAGCTTCTTGTATTCCTTCCACTTTTGCATGCTTTCTTTCCATCCTCTAAACCATTTCCTGCCCTGTAATCTCTGAAAATACTTAACACATATATCAAGGCATCGAATGGTAATGAGAGAGGATTAAAATTAGCTAAATTAAGACCAAAGAAACATGTTTTCAATCATAGCACAAAATCAGGAAGGAAAATGTAAAACATGCAATTTCAATGAATAAGTGTAAGAATAGTGGATAAAATCCACTCAATTAAGCACAAGATGTACCACGAAATAGTGGTGCATCAAATCTCCCTACACTTAAACATTAGCATGTCCTCATGCTAAGCTCAAGAGAAACTATAAGAGTAAAGATGAATGGTAGGATATATGAAATACAACCTATTTATATGAATGCAACTAGATGCAAAATGCTTTTACCTACTTGGTTAAAAGTAAATAAATCTTCAAGAACAAAAATGAACTGGAATCCACTAATTCAAATCATAAAAATGAAGTACAAATAACTTGCAAGAAGAAGATAGCTCATGAAAGCCGGGAACAAAGAATCGAGCATCAAACCCTCACCGAAAGTGTATACACTCTAATCACTCAAGTGTTTAAGGTTTGATTCTCTCAATTCTCTACTAATCTTGCATTCTAAGGCTTTCTCTTCATCTAACAATCAACAAAAATTTAATTCACCAATACACAAATCAATCGGTCTTTTGAGGGTTGTAATGGAGTTAGGGTTAAGGTCGGATTATATTTGGCCAAGTGGACTAAAATCTGAACCCTTAATTAACCTAAACTTCCCACCTAACTTAAGACAATCCATGTAATTAAAATGCAATATCTAACTTCCCATTAACTGTGTTTTTAACATATTCATGCATTCTAAATTTAAGTACAACTCATATGTATTGATATCACCATTTACTTTGGGGCATTTTGTCCCCTTTTTTTTGCTCTTTTTCTTTTCTTTTTTTTCTTTTATTTTTCTTGTATATTTTTTTTCTTTTCTTTGATTTTCTCAATGAATATGATTAAGTTATTGAATGCATAAACATGTCTTCAACATTTTTCACATTTTCTCAAGAATATAGAACACCCAATTCTCAAACCAGATATTTTCAATCCCAATTTTCCCACACTTAATTCATGAACACTCTCACTAGTCTAAGCTAACCATGGATTCAAATTAAGGACATTATTGTTTCTGCTTAGAGTTAGTGATGTGCTAAAGTAAAGAACAAAGGGGGTAAAATAGGCTCAAAATTGGTTTGCAAAGGATAATGAAAGGGATAAGGCCATTTGGTTATGTAAGCTTAGTGAAAGAAGCCCTCAATCGCATAAGTGTATGCATACAATAAACCATGGAAATATAGAATTAAGCAAGACAGAGATCACAATTTTAGAGAGAACAACACACACAACAAAACAGAATATTGGTTGATAAAATGCAACCAATCAATGAAGCTCAATCTCACTGGTTTTGTGTGTTCGAGCTCTAAACCATGTTCCAATATAATACTTCTTCAAAAAAGTTTAATAAAAGTTTTAATTCAAATTAGTGAAATACTATAAAATAATTTCTTGAAAAAGAAAATATTACTTCAACCAAGTAGTTGGTAAAATATACACAAAATCAGACAAACGTGCAATCAAATATACAAATGCAACAATGAACTAACAAAGGAAATCCCACATTAGTGTTGAGAAGGAACTAACTAACCCGCGGAAGTCGGTATCGACCTCCCCACAATTAAAGATTGCACCGTCCTCGGTGCATGATGAGATGCGCAAGTGGGCGGGTTGCTCCAACTGATGCTCTTTCTTTAATGGATTATGTAGACGGACTTGTTGTTTTCCCCATTTAAAAGCTTTTCCTTTTTCTTTCTTGATGGCCATCCTGAAAAAAGAGACAAAGGAAAAAGAGTAACCCGCAAACAAAGATAGAAAAACAAATAGAATATGGGTGGGTTGATGCCAAATAATGAGGATCTCAACTACATGGTAGCTACAACATACAAGTGAGAAAATAGTAGAAGCAAATGGCATATGAATAGTGCAAAAATTGCAATAATGGGTGAGAGAGTGTGGGTAATGAAAGACAATATAAGTGCGTATATTTGCAAATGGAATACAAATGTCATAAAAGATTAGCATTGACATCTAAATAATATTACCCAACAATGGAAATAAGTCACGAAGCACCAAAAGAAAGCAAGAGAAATGCAACAGTGGAATAAGAACATTTAACACCAATAGAGAAAAAAAAAGAAAATAAAAACATGCATACAGTTAAAATGCAAAGAATGAAAGTATGTAAATGAAATGAGGAAAAATTGAGGGACTTTACTATGAGTTTGTGTGTTTTTCTGTAACTTCAGATATTTTCTGGCTGAAATTGAGGGACCTGAGGAAAAATCTGATTCAGAGGCTGAAAAAGGACTGCAGATGCTGTTGGATTCTGACCTCCCTGCACTCAAACGAGTTTTTCTGGAGCTACATAAATCCAATTGGTGCGCTCATAACTGGGCCGAAAAGCTAACATCTTGGGCTTTCCAGCAATATATAATAGTCCATATTTCGCCTGATATTTGATGGCCTAAACTGGCATTAAACGCCAGCCAGAGACCCTTTTCTGGCTTTAAACGCTGGAACTAGCACCAGAACTAGAGTTAAACGCCCAAACTGGCATCCAAGCTGGCGTTTAACTCTAGAAAAGGCCTATGCACGTGTAAAGCTTAATTCTCAGCTCAAGCACACACCAAGTGGGCACCGGAAGTGGATTTCTGCACTATCTGCACTTAGTTACTTATTTTCTGTAATCCATAGTAATTAGTTTAGTATAAATAGCACCTTTTACTATTGTATTAGGATCCTTTGGATCACTTTTATGCCATTTTTCACATTTGGAAGGCTGGCCATTCGGCCATGCCTAGACCTTTTTCTCTTATGTATTTTTCAACGGTGGAGTTTCTACACCTCATAGATTAAGGTACGGAGCTTTGCTATTCTTTGTGAATTAATGTAAGTACTATTGTTTCTCTTTCAATTCTTGCTTACTTCTTCTCCAAGATATACTCTCGTACTTAATTCAGTTAAGTCAGAATGAAGGGGTGACCCGTGTCAATCTCCCACTATCTTTATTACTCGCTTAGCTAAGATCCGCGTACTTGACAACCACAAGCGGTCTACATGATGTTCAACGTAGTCATTGGACGACAGCCAGAGTATAGTCTCTTGGGTCTCTGATCCACAGATATGACTTGTCTCTCCTAACAACAGAGCATTCGAATCCGTGAGATTAGAATTTTCGTGGTAGAGGCTAGAACCAATTGGCAGCATTCCTGAGATCTGGAAAGTCTAAACCTTGTCTGTGGTATTCTGAGTAGGATTTGGGATGGGATGACTGTGACAAGCTTCAAACTCACGAATGTTGGGCGTAGTGACAGTGTGCAAAAGGATAGAGAGATCCTATTCTAACATAAGTGAGAACTGACAAATGATTAGCCGTGCGGTAGCTGTGCCTGGTATTTTTCATCCGAGATGAGAAATCTGACAGTTGATTAGCCATACAAAAACCGTAGCTGGACCATTTTCGTTGAGAGGATGGATGGTAGCCATTGACAACGGTGATCCACCAACATACAGCTTGCCATGGAAGGGAGCACGCATGATTGGATGAAGACAATAGGAAAGCAGAGGTTCAGAAGCAACATAGCATCTCCAAACGCTTATCTGAAATTCCCACCAATGAATTATAGAAGTATCTTTATTTTAATTTACGTTTTATTTATCTTTCAAATATCAAAACTCATAACCAATTGAATCTGCCTAACTAAGATTTACAGGATAACCATAGCTTGCTTCAAGCCGGCAATCTCCGTGGGATCGACCCTTACTCGCGTAAGGTTTTATTACTTGGATGACCCAGTGCACTTGCTGGTTAGTTGTACCGGAATTGTGAAAGGTGTGATCACAATTCCGTGCACCAAGTTTTTGGCGCCGTTGTCGGGGATTGTTTGAGTTTCGACAATTGATGGTTTATCTTGTTACTTAGATTAGGTAATTTTCTTCTTGTTTCAACCTTTATTTTATTTTCAATAAAAATTTAAAAATATATAAAACAAAAAATTTGTGTGTTTCTTGTTTGAGTCTTGTGTCAAATTTTAAGTTTGGTTTCAACTGCATGTTTTTAATTTTTCTTAGATTTTCGAAAATTCATGCATTGTGTTCTTCTTTGATCTTCAAGTAGTTCTTGCTGATTTTTCTTATTTGATCTTTAATTTTTCTTGTTTTGTGTCTTTTCTTGTTTTTCTGGTGCATTTTCGAATTGTTAGTATCCCTAGTACAAAAGTTCTTAAGTTTGGTGTCTTGCATGTCTTTCTTTTCTTAAAAATTTTCAAAAATATATTCATGATGTTCATCATGATCTTCAAAGTGTTCTTGGTGTTCATCTTAACATTCAAAGTGTTCTTGCATGCATTATTTATTTTGATCTTAAATTTTTATGTTTTGTTTTATTTTATTGTTTTTCTCTCTCTTCATTAAAAATTCAAAAGTAAAAAAAATATCTTTTCCTTATTCTTCTCATAATTTTTTAAATTTAGTTGTTTCTTGTTAGTAAAGTCAAAATTTCAATTTAAAAACTTTATCTTTTCAAATCTTTTTCAAAATCAATTCTTTTTCATTTTTTTATGATTTTCGAATTTCATTCTTAAAATTTTTCAAAAATCTTTTTCATTTTTCTTTTAATGTTTTCGAAAATTTTAAAACTAATTTTTCAAAAAAAATTTTCTTACTTTTATTTCATATTTTCGAAAATCCTTGCTAACAATTAATGTTTTGATTCAAAAATTTCAAGTTTGTTACTTTCTTGTTAAGAAAGGTTCAATCTTTGAATTCTAGAATCATATCTTTTAGTTTCTTGTTAGTCAAGTCATCAAATTTAATTTTAAAAATCAAATCTTTTTAATTTCTTTTTCAATTTTTTTTCAAAATAAATTTCAATCATATCTTTTTTAAAATTTTAATTTCAAAATCCTTTTCTAACTTCTTATCTTTTCAAAATTTATTTTCAAATCTTTTTCAACTAACTACTTGACGTGTTTGTTTTAATTTTAAAAAAAATTTACTATTCCTTATCTTTTTCAAAACCACCTAACTACTTTTCCACTTCTAATTTTCGAAAATCACTAACCACTTTTTCAAAAATCTTTTTAATTAACTAATTGTTTTAGTTTTTAATGTTCTTGTATTTCTTTTTCAAATTTTCGAAACTAACTTAATTAATTAAATAAAAAAACATTTTTCTTTTCCCTCTTCTTAAAATTCGAATACTCTCTCTCTCATCTCTTTCTATTTATTTTATTTATTTACTAACATTTCTCTTCTACTCATCTAATAATTTGAACCCTCTCCCTCTCTCTGTGTTCGAATTCTTCTTATTCTCTCTGTACCTCATTCTTCTATTCTTCTTTTCCTCTGACACATAAAGGAATCTCTATACTGTGACATAGAGGATTCCACTACCCTCTTTGTTCTCTTCTTTTTCATATGAGCAGGAACAGGGATAAAGACATTCTTGTTGAAGCTGATCCTGAACCGGAAAGGACTCTGAAGAGGAAGCTAAGAGAACCTAAAGCACAACACTTCGGAGAGGACTGATGAGCGGATAATTTATACGCTTTTTGGCATTGTTTTTAAGTAGTTTTTAGTATGATCTAGTTACTTTTAGGGATGTTTTCATTAGTTTTTATGATAAATTCACATTTCTGGACTTTACTAGGAGTTTGCGTGTTTTTCTATGATTTCAGGTAAATTCTAGCTGAAATTGAGGGACCTGAGCAAAACTCTGAAAAGGCTGACAAAAGGACTGCTGATGCTGTTGGAATCTGACCTCCCTGCACTCAAAATGAATTTTCTGGAGCTACAGAACTCCAAATGGCGCGCTCTCAACGGCGTTGGAAAGTAAACATCCAGAGCTTTCCAGCAATATATAATAGTCTATACTTTATTCGGAAATTGATGACGTAACCTGGCGTTGAACGCCAAGTACATACTGCTGTCTGGAGTTAAACGCCAGAAACACGTCATGATCCGGAGTTGAACGCCCAAAACACGTTATAACTTGGCGTCCAACTCCAATAAAGGCCTCAGCTCGTGGATAGACCAAGCTCAGCCCAAACATACACCAAGTGGGCCCCGGAAGTGGATTTACGCATTAATTACTTACTTCTGTAAACCCTAGGAGCTAGTTTATTATAAATAGAACCTTTTACTATCATATTATCATTTTTTTTATCCTGGATCCTAGATTGTATTTTGATCCAGTGACCACGTTTTGGGGGCTGGCCATTCGGCCATGCCTGAACCTTTCACTCATGTATTTTCAACGGTGGAGTTTCTGCACACCATAGATTAAGGGTGTGGAGCTCTGCTGTACCTCAAGTTTCAATGCAATTACTATTATTTTCTATCCGAATCAATTTTATTCTTAATCCAAGATATACGTTGCACTTCACCTTGATGAATGTGATGATCCATGACACTCATCATCATTCTCACCTATGAACGCGCGTGACTGACAACCACTTCCATTCTACCTTAGGCCGGGCGCATATCTCTTAGATTCCCCAACAGAATCTTCGTGGTATAAGCTAGAATTGATGGCAGCATTCTTGAGAATCCGGAAAGTCTAAACCTTGTCTATGGTATTCCGAGTAGGATTCTGGGATTGAATGACTGTGACGAGCTTCAAACTCCTGAAGGATGGGCGTGATGACAAACACAAAAGCTTGGCTGGCTATTAAGCCATGTCTAATTCCTGGACTGGAGCTTTAGACTAACATTGCGAAGATTCCTGGAATTCATATTAAAAATTTTGAATTTCTTATTTTATTTTTCCTTTATATTTTACGAAAAAAATCAAATAAAATACAAAAAAAATTAGAAAATCATAAAAATAAAAAATATTTTGTGTTTCTTGTTTGAGTCTTGTGTCAAGTCATAAGTTTTGTGTCAATTGCATGTTCATCTTTTTCTTGCATAAAATTTTTGAAAAATTCATGCATTCATAGTGTTCATCATGATCTTCAAGTTGTTCTTGATGAACTTTCTTGTTTGATCTTCATATTTTCTTGTTTTGTGTTGTATGGTGTTTTTCATATGCATTCTTGCATTCATAGAGTCTAAACATGAAAAATTTCTAAGTTTGGTGTCTTGCATGTTTTCTTTTCTTGAAAATTTTTCAAAAATATGTTCTTGATGTTCATCATGATCTTCAAAGTGTTCTTGGTGTTCATCTTGACATTCATAGTGTTCTTGCATGCATCATGTGTTTTGATCCAAAATTTTCATGCATTGAGTATTTTTAGTGTTTTTCTCTCTCATCAAAAAAAAAATTCAAAAATCAAAAAAATATCTTATCTTTTAAATCTTATCTTTTTAAAATCTTTTTCAAAAATCATATCTTTTCCATTTTTTCATCATTTTCGAAAATTTCAAAAATCTTTTTCAAAATATTTTCAAAATCTTTTTCTTATCTTTACATCATATTTTCGAAAATTGCATCAAAAATTAATGTTTTGATTCAAAAATTTCAAGTTTGTTACTTTCTTGTTAAGAAAGATTCAAATTTCAAGTTCTAGAATCATATCTTGTGATTTCTTGTGAGTCAAGTCATTAATTGTGATTTTAAAATTCAAATCTTTTTCAAAACTAATTTCAATCTTATCTTTTCAAAACCATATCTTTTTAAATCATATCTTTTATATCATATTTTTTTCAAAATTTTATCTTTTTCAAAAAAAATTTAAAATATCTTTTCTAACTTCTTATCTTCTTATCTTTTCAAAATTGATTTTAATATCTTTTTTCAACTAATTAATTAACTTTTTGTTTGTTTCTTATCTTTTTCAAAACTACCTAACTACTTTTCCCTCTCTAATTTTCGAAAATACCTCCCTCTTTTTCAAAAATTCTTTTTAATTAATTAATTGTTTCAAATTTTAGTTTTAATTTTCGAAAATTACTAACCCATTTTTCAAAATTATTTTCGAATTTCTCTCCCCCTCATCTCTTTCTATTTATTTTATTTATTTACTAACACTTCTCTTCACCTCTCTTCATCTCCAATCACTGCCTCTATCCTCACCATTGTGATTGGATTCTCCACTTTTATTCCTTTCTTCTTCTACTAACAATAAGGAACCTCTTTACTGTGACATAGAGGATTCCTCTTTCTTTTCTTGTTCTCTTCTTCCCTATATGAGCAGGAGCAAGGACAAGAACATTCTTATTGGAGCAAATCCTGAACCTGAAAGGACTCTGAAGAGGAAGTCAAGAGAAACTAAAAATCAACAATTCAGAGAAACCTCAAAAAAAAAAAAGAGAAAAGGAAAGACAAAAAGCTTCCACCTCCTAGTCATGGGAGATGGAAAGTTTCATGTAAAGGGTCCATAGCTCAGTAGAAGAGCATTTGACTGCACATCAAGAAAGCATGAGAAATTCCCTCTTCAAGAAATCCCTGAGATACCTCAGGGGATACATGTTCCTCCACATAATTATTGGAAGCAACTAAGGATAGGAACACCAAAATCACTAGGGATCATGCAACAGAAGCAAGGAAGAGACATAAAGGAGGTCAAAAAGCACCATTGGATCTTCAAGAAGGCGCCACCCTCACTCAGGTGGACTCATTCCTTGTTCTAAAAATTTTTTTTCCTACTTTTCATTTTTTATATGTTTATCTATTACATGATCATTAGTATGTAGTAACTATGTCTTAAAGCTATGAATAAATTCTATAAATCCTTCACCTCTCTTAAATAAAAAAAAAATTGTTTTAATTCAAAAGAACAAGAAGTACATAAATTTCGAATTTATCCTTGAATTTAGTTTAATTATATTGATGTGGTGACAATACTTCTTGCTTTCTGAATGAATGCTTAAACAGTGCATATTTTTGATCTTGTTGTTTATGAATGTTAAAATTGTTGGCTCTTGAAAGAATGATGAACAAAGAGAAATGTTATTGATGATCTGAAAAATCATAAATTTGATTCTTGAAGCAAGAAAAAGCAGTGAATGGCGAAAAAAATTAAAAAATTAATTGACGAAAAAAAAATATTTTGAAAAAAAAAAGAGAAAAAGCAAGCAGAAAAAGCCAATAGCCCTTAAAACCAAAAGGCAAGGGTAAAAAGGATCCAAAGCAAAAGAGTGTGCTTAAGAGCTCTGGACACCACTAACTGGGGACTCTAGCAAAGCTGAGTCACAATCTGAAAAGGTTCACCCAGTTATGTGTCTATGGCATTTATGTATCCAGTGGTAATACTGGAAAACAAAATGCTTAGGGCCACGACCAAGACTCAAAAAGTAGCTGTGTTCAAGAATCAACATACTTAACTAGGAGAATTAATAACACTATCTGAAATTCTAAGTTCCTAGAGAAGCCAATCATTCTAAACTTCAAAGGAAAAAGTGAGATGCCAAAACTGTTCAGAAGCAAAAAGCTACAAGTCCCGCTCATCTGATTAGAACTAATATTCATTGATATTCTAAATTTATAGTATATTCTCTTCTTTTTATCCTATTTTATTTTCAGTTGCTTGGGGACAAGCAACAATTTAAGTTTGGTGTTGTGATGAGCGGATAATTTATACGCTTTTTGGCATTGTTTTTAAGTAGTTTTTAGTATGATCTAGTTACTTTTAGGGATGTTTTCATTAGTTTTTATGTTAAATTCACATTTCTGGACTTTACTAGGAGTTTGTGTGTTTTTCTATGATTTCAGGTAAATTCTGGCTGAAATTGAGGGACCTGAGCAAAACTCTGAAAAAGGCTGACAAAAGGACTGCTGATGCTGTTGGAATCTGACCTCCCTGCACTCAAAATAGATTTTCTGGAGCTACAGAACTCCAAATGGCGCGCTCTCAACGGCGTTGGAAACTAGACATCCAGAGCTTTCCAGCAATATATAATAGTCCATACTTTATTCGGAAATTGACGACGTAACTTGGCGTTGAACGCCAAGTACATGCTGCTGTCTGGAGTTAAACGCCAGAAACACGTCATGATCCGGAGTTGAACGCCCAAAACACGTTATAACTTGGCGTCCAACTCCAATAAAGGCCTCAGCTCGTGGATAGACCAAGCTCAGCCCAAACATACACCAAGTGGGCCCCGGAAGTGGATTTACGCATTAATTACTTACTTCTGTAAACCCTAGGAGCTAGTTTATTATAAATAGAACCTTTTACTATCATATTATCATTTTTTTATCCTGGATCCTGGATTGTATTTTGATCCAGTGACCACATTTTGGGGGCTGGCCATTCGGCCATGCCTGAACCTTTCACTCATGTATTTTCAACGGTGGAGTTTCTGCACACCATAGATTAAGGGTGTGGAGCTCTGCTGTACCTCAAGTTTCAATGCAATTACTATTATTTTCTATCCAAATCAATTTTATTCTTAATCCAAGATATACGTTGCACTTCACCTTGATGAATGTGATGATCCATGACACTCATCATCATTCTCACCTATGAACACGCGTGACTGACAACCACTTCCGTTCTACCTTAGGCCGGGCGCATATCTCTTAGATTCCCCAACAGAATCTTCGTGGTATAAGCTAGAATTGATGGCAGCATTCTTGAGAATCCGGAAAGTCTAAACCTTGTCTATGGTATTCCGAGTAGGATTCTGGGATTGAATGACTGTGACGAGCTTCAAACTCCTGAAGGATGGCCGTGATGACAAACTGGTATGCGAAATTGTGATCACTACTTTTCACAACTCAAATAATCCCCGGTAATGAATCCAAAAACTTGGTGCTCAATACCATGGTATAAACACAACTTCGCACAACTAACCAGCAAGTGCACTGGGTCGTCCAAGTAATAAACCTTACGCGAGTAAGGGTCGATCCCACGGAGATTGTTGGTATGAAGCAAGCTATGGTCACCTTGTAAATCTTAGTCAGGCAGACTCAAATGGGTATGGGTGATATATGAATAAAACATAAAGATAAAGATAGAGATACTTATGTAAATCATTGGTGAGAACTTCAAATAAGCGAATGGAGATGCTTTGTCCCTTCTGTCTCTCTGCTTTCCTACTGTCTTCATCCAATCCTTCTTACTCCTTTCCATGGCAAGCTGTATGTTGGGCATCACCGTTGTCAATGGCTACAGTCCCGTCCTCTCAGTGGAAATGTTCAACACACCCTGTCACGGCACGGCTATCCAGCTGTCGATTCTCAATCATGTCGGAATAGAATCCAGTGATTCTTTTGCGTCTGTCACTAACGCCCCACAATCGCGAGTTTGAAGCTCGTCACAGTCATTCAAACATTGAATCCTACTCAGAATACCACAGACAAGGTTTAGACCTTCCGGATTCTCTTGAATGCCGCCATCAATTCTAGCTTATACCACGAAGATTCCGGTTAAAGAACCCAAGAGATAAACATTAGAGCCTTGTTGCTTGTAGAACGACAGTGGTTGTCAATCACGCGTTCATAAGTGAGAACGATGATGAGCGTCACATAATCATCACATTCATCAAGTTCTTGAGAGCGAATGAATATCTTGGAATAAGAACAAGCTGAATTGAATAGAAGAACAATAGTAATTGCATTAATACTCGAGGTACAGCAGAGCTCCACACCTTAATCTATGGTGTGTAGAAACTCCACCGTTGAAAATACATAAGAACAAGGTCTAGGCATGGCCGTGAGGCCAGCCCCCAGTGATCAAAAGATTCAAAGATCTCAAGATGTCAAATACAATAGTAAAAGGTCCTATTTATAGGGAACTAGTAGCTTAAGAATTACAAAGATGAGTAAATGACATAAAAATCCACTTCCGGGCCCACTTGGTGTGTGTTTGGGCTGAGCATTGAAGCATTTTCGTGTAGAGACTCTTCTTGGAGTTAAACGCCAGCTCTTGTGCCAGTTTGGGCGTTTAACTCCCACTTTGGTGCCAGTTCCGGCGTTTAACGCTGGGAATTCTGAGGGTGACTTTGAACGCCGGTTTGGGCCATCAAATCTTGGGCAAAGTATAGATTATCATATATTGCTGGAAAGCCCAGGATGTCTACTTTCCAACGCCGTTGAGAGCGCGCAATTGGGCTTTTGTAGCTCAAGAAAATCCACTTCGAGTGCAGCCAGATCAGAATCCAACAGCATCTGCAGTCCTTTTCAGAGTCTGAATCAGATTTTTGCTCAGGTCCCTCAATTTCAGCTAGAAAATACCTGAAATCACAGAAAAATACACAAACTCATAGTAAAGTCCAGAAAAGTGAATTTTAATTAAAAACTAATAAAAATATACTAAAAACTAACTAAAATATACTAAAAACATACTGAAAACAATGCCAAAAAGCGTACAAATTATCCGCTCAGCACAATACCAAACTTAAATTGTTGCTTGTCCCCAAGCAACTGAAAATCAAATAAGATAAAAAGAAGAGAATATGCAATGAACTCCAAAAACATCTATGAAGATCAGTATTAATTAGATGAGCGGGGCTTTTAGCTTTTTGCCTCTGAACAGTTTTGGCATCTCACTCTATCCTTTGAAATTCAGAATGATTGGCTTCTTTAGGAACTCAGAATCCAGATAGTGTTATTGATTCTCCTAGTTAAGTATTACCACCGGATACATACATGCCACAGACACATAATTGGGTGAACCTTTTTAGATTGTGACTCAGCTTTCCTAGAGTCCCCAATTAGAGGTGTCCAGGGTTCTTAAGCACACTCTTTTTGCCTTGGATCACAACTTTATTTCTTTCTTTTTCTTTCTTTTCTCTTTCTCCTTCTTTTTTTGTTTTTTTTGTATTCACTGCTTTTTCTTGCTTCAAGAATCATTTTTATGATTTTTCAGATCCTCAATAACATGTCTCCTTTTTCATCATTCTTTCAAGAGCCAAAAATTTTAACATTTATGAACAACAAATTCAAAAGACATATGCACTGTTCAAGCATACATTCAGAAAACAAAAGTATTGCCACCACATCAAAATAATTAATCTGTTATAAAATTTAAAATTCATGCAATTCTTCTCTTTTTCAATTAAGAACATTTTTTTTATTTAAGAAAGGTGATGTATTCATAGGACATTCATAACTTTAAGGCATAGACACTAAGACACTAATGATCACAAGACACAAACATAGATAAACATAAGCATGATTTTCGAAAAACAGAAAATAAAGAACAAGGAAATTAAAGAACGGGTCCACCTTAGTGATGGCGGCTTGTTCTTCCTCTTGAAGATCCTATGGAGTGCTTGAGCTCCTCAATGTCTCTTCCTTGCCTTTGTTGCTCCTCTCTCATGATTCTTTGATCTTCTCTAATTTCATGAAGGAGGATGGAATGTTCTTGGTGCTCCACCCTTAGTTGTCCCATGTTGGAACTCAATTCTCCTAGGGAGGTGTTGATTTGCTCCCAATAGTTTTGTGGAGGAAAGTGCATCCCTTGAGGCATCTCAGGGATTTCATGATGAGTGGGATCTCTTGTTTGCTCCATCCTTTTCTTAGTGATGGGCTTGTCCCCATCAATGAGGATGTCTCCTTCTATGTCCACTCCAACTGAATAATAGAGGTAACAAATGAGATGAGGAAAGGCTAACCTTGCCAAGGTAGAGGACTTGTCCGCCACCTTATAGAGTTCTTGGGCTATAACCTCATGAACTTCTACTTCTTCTCCAATCATGATGCTATGGATCATGATGGCCCGGTCTAGAGTAACTTTAGACCGGTTGCTAGTGGGAATGATTGAGCGTTGGATAAACTCCAACCATCCTCTAGCCATGGGCTTGAGGTCGTGCCTTCTCAGTTGAACCGGCTTCCCTCTTGAATCTCTCTTCCATTGGGCGCCCTCTTCACAAATGTCTATGAGGACTTGGTCCAACCTTTGATCAAAGTTGACCCTTCTAGTGTAAGGGTGTTCATCTCCTTGCATCATGGGCAAGTTGAATGCCAACCTTACATTTTCCGGACTAAAATCTAAGTATTTCCCCCAAACCATTGTAAGCCAATTCTTTGGGTCCGGGTTCACACTTTGATCATGGTTCTTGGTGATCCATGCATTGGCATAGAACTCTTGAACCATTAAGATTCTGACTTGTTGAATGGGGTTGGTAAGAACTTCCCAACCTCTTCTTCGGATCTCATGTCGGATCTCCGGATATTCATTCTTTTTGAGTTTGAAAGGGACCTCGGGGATCACTTTCTTCAAGGCCACAGCTTCATAGAAGTGGTCTTGATGCACCCTTGAGATAAATCTCTCCATCTCCCATGACTCGGAGGTGAAAGCTTTTGCCTTCCCTTTCCTCTTTCTAGAGGTTTCTCCGGCCTTGGATGCCATAAATGGTTATGGAAAAACAAAAAGCAATGCTTTTACCACACCAAACTTAAAAGGTTTGCTCGTCCTCGAGCAAAAGAAGAAAGAAGAGAGTAGAAGAAGAAGAAATAGAGGAGATAGAGATGGCTTTTTTATTCGGCCAAAGGGAGAAGTAGTGTTTAGGTTGTGTGAAAATGAGGGGGTGAAGATGGGTTTATATAGGGGTGGAGAGAGGGGTAGGGTTCGGCTATGGGAGGGTGGGTTTGGGAGGGAAAGTGGTTTAAATTTGAATGGTGAGGTAGGTGGGGTTTTATGAAGGATGGATGTGAGTGGTGAAGAGAAAGATGGGATTTGATAGGTGAGGGTTTTTTGGGGAAGAGTGGTTGAGGTGATTGGTGAATGGGTGAAGAAGAGAGAGGGTGGTGGGGTAGGTGGGGATCCTGTGGGGTCCACAGATCCTGAGGTGTCAAGGAAAATTCAACCCTGCACCAAGTAGCATGCAAAAATGCACTTCATGCCAATTCTGGCGTTAAACGCCGGGCTGGTGCCCATTTCTGGCGTTTAACGCCAGTTTCTTGCCCTTTTTTGGTGTTTAACGCCAGTCTGGTGCCCTTTTCTGGCGTTAAACGCCCAGAATGGTGCCAGACTGGGCGTTAAACGCCCATTTGCTAACTTCACTGGCGTTTAAACGCCAGCAAGTTCTCCTCCAGGGTGTGCTATTTTTCTTTCTATTTTCATTCTGTTTTTGCTTTTTCAATTGATTTTGTGACTTCTCATGATCATCAACCTACAGAAAACATAAAATAACAAAGGAAAATAGATTAAATATAACATTGGGCTGCCTCCCAACAAGCGCTTCTTTAATGTCAGTAGCTTGACAGTGGGCTCTCATGGAGCCTTACAGATACTCAGAGCAATGTTGAAACCTCCCACACCAAACTTAGAGTTTGAATGTGGGGGTTCAACACCAAACTTAGAATTTGGTTGTGGCCTCCCAACACCAAACTTAGAGTTTGACTTTGGGGGCTCTGTTTGACTCTGTTTTGAGAGAAGCTCTTCATGCTTCCTCTCCATGGTGACAGAGGGATATCCTTGAGCCTTAAACACAAAGGATTCTTCATTCACTTGAATGATCAATTCTCCTCTGTCAACATCAATCACAGCCTTTGCTGTGGCTAGGAAGGGTCTGCCAAGGATGATGGATTCATCCATGCACTTCCCAGTCTCTAGGACTATGAAATCAGCAGGGATGTAATGGTCTTCAATCTTCACCAAAACATCCTCTACAAGCCCATAAGCTTGTTTTCTTGAATTGTCTGCCATTTCTAGTGAGATTCTTGCAGCTTGTACCTCAAAGATCCCTAGCTTCTCCATTACAGAGAGAGGCATGAGGTTTACACTTGACCCTAGGTCACACAGAGCCTTCTTGATGGTCATGGTGCCTATGGTGCAAGGTATTGAAAACTTCCCAGGATCTTGTCTCTTTTGAGGTAATCTCTGCCTAGACAAGTCATCCAGTTCTTTGGTGAGCAAAGGAAGTTTGTTCTCCCAAGTCTCATTACCAAATAACTTGTCATTTAGCTTCATGATTGCTCCAAGGTATTTAGCAACTTGCTCTTCAGTGACATACTCATCCTCTTCAGAGGAAGAATACTCATCAGAGCTCATGAATGGTAGAAGTAGATCTAATAGAATCTCTATGGTCTCATTTTGAGCCTAAGATTCCCATGGTTCCTCATTAGGGAACTCATTGGAGGCCAGTGGACGTCCATTGAGGTCTTCCTCAATGGCGCTCACTGCCTCTTCATCCTCTCCAAATTCGGCCATGTTGATGGCCTTGCACTCTCCTTTTGGATTTTCTTCTGTATTGCTTGGAAGAGTACTAGGAGGGAGTTCAGTAGTTCTCTTGCTCAGCTGTCCCACTTGTGCCTCCAAATTCCTAATGGAGGACCTTATTTCAGTCATGAAACTTTGAGTGGTTTTGATTAGATCAGAGACCATGGTTGCTAAGTCAGAGTGGTTCTGCTTAGAATTCTCTGTCAGTTGCTGAGAAGATGATGGAAAAGGCTTGCTATTGCTAAACCTGTTTCTTCCACCATTATTATTGTTGAAACCTTGTTGAGGTCTCTGTCGATCCTTCCATGAGAGATTTGGATGATTTCTCCATGAAGAGTTATAGGTGTTTCCATAAGGTTCTCCCATGTAATTCACCTCTTCCATTGAAGGGTTCTCAGGATCATAAGCTTCTTCTTCAGATGAAGCATCCTCAGTACTGCCTGGTGCATTTTGCATTCCAGACAGACTTTGAGAAATCAAATTGACTTGCTGAGTCAATATCTTGTTCTGAGCCAATATGGCATTCAGAGTATCAATCTCAAGAACTCCTTTCTTCTGATTTGTCCCATTGTTCACAGGATTCCTCTCAGAAGTGTACATGAATTGGTTATTTGCAACCATTTCAATGAGCTCTTGAGCTTCTGTAGGCGTCTTCTTCAGATGAAGAGATCCTCCAGCAGAGTTATCCAATGACATCTTGGATAGTTCAGAGAGACCATCATAGAAAATACCTATGATGCTCCATTCAGAAAGCATGTCAGAAGGACATTTTCTGATCAATTGTTTGTATCTTTCCCAAGCTTCATAGAGGGATTCTCCGTCCTTCTGTTTGAAGGTTTGGACTTCCACTCTAAGCTTACTCAATTTTTGAGGTGGAAAGAACTTTGCCAAGAAGGCATTGACTAGCTTTTCCCAAGAGTTCAGGCTGTCTTTAGGTTGTAAGTCCAACCATATCCTAGCTCTGTCTCTTACAGCAAAAGGGAATAGCATAAGTCTGTAGACCTCAGGGTCAACCCCATTAGTCTTGACAGTGTCACAGATTTGCAAGAACTCAGCTAAAATCTGATGAGGATCTTCCAATGGAAGTCCATGGAACTTGCAATTCTATTGCATTAGAGAAACTAATTGAGGCTTAAGCTCAAAGTTGTTTGCTCCAATGGCAGGGATAGAAATGCTTCTCCCATAGAAGTCGGGAGTAGGTGCAGTAAAGTCACCCAGCACCTTCCTTGCATTGTTGGCATTGTTGTTGTTTTCGGCTGCCATGGATTCTTCTTCTTTGAAGATTTCTGTTAGGTCCTCTGCAGAGAGTTGTGCCTTAGCTTCTCTTAGCTTTCGTTTCAAGGTCCTTTCAGGTTCAGGGTCAGCCTCAACAAGAATGCTTTTGTCTTTGCTCCTGCTCATATGAAAGAGAAGAGAACAAGAAAATATGGAATCCTCTATGTCACAGTATAGAGATCCCTTGAGGTGTCAGAGGAAAAGAAAAATAGAAGGAAGAGGTAGAAGAATTCGAACTTAGTGAGATAGAGTTCGAATTGTGCATTGAGGAGGAGTGGTACTCCATAAATAGAAGGATGTGAGAAGAGGGGAAGAAATTTTTTGAAAATTAATTAAAAAGATTTTAAAATCATTTTGAAAAAGATTTTGAAGAAGATATGATTGAAAATTTTTTTGAAAAAAGATGTGATTGAGAAGATATGATTTGAAAAATAATTTAAAAAGATTTGATTTTAAAAATTAAGGACTTGCCTAACAAGAAAAGATATGATTCAAACATTAAACCTTTCTCAACAGAAAAGGCAACATACTTGAAATGTTCAATCAAATCATTAATTGTTAGCAAGTATCTTTGAAAAAGGAAAGAAATTGATTTTGCAAAAGATTTGATTGAAAAGATATGATTTGAAAAGGATTTGATTTTGAAAAACTTTGAAAACTTGAAAAAAAATCTGAATTAAAAACAGAATCTTCCCTCTTGTGCCATCCTGGCGTTAAACGCCCAGAATGGTGCACATTCTGGCGTTTAACGCCCAAAGCTCTACCCTTTTGGGCGTTAAACGCCCAGCCAGGCACCCTGGCTGGCGTTTAAACGCCAGTTTTTCCTTCTTCACTGGGCGTTTTGAATGCCCAGCTTTTTCTGTATAATTCCTCTGTTGCATGTACTGAATCTTCAGTTCCCTGTATTATTGGCTTGAAAATAGAACCAAGATCAAATAAACAATGCATGCAAGACACCAAACTTAAAATGAGACACTGGACTTAAATAAGAAACATAGAATATTTTTGGTTTTTATGATTTTGTAATTTTTTTTTGGATTTTTCGAAAATTAAGTGAAAAAGAATATAAAGGTATCAAAATTCTTAATGAGAATTCCAGGAATCATGCAATGTTAGTCTAAAGCTTCAGTCTAAAGGAATTAGACATAAAAATCCACTTCCGGGCCCACTTGGTGTGTGTTTGGGCTGAGCATTGAAGCATTTTCGTGTAGAGACTCTTCTTGGAGTTAAACGCCAGCTCTTGTGCCAGTTTGGGCGTTTAACTCCCACTTTGGTGCCAGTTCCGGCGTTTAACGCTGGGAATTCTGAGGGTGACTTTGAACGCCGGTTTGGGCCATCAAATATTGGGTAAAGTATGGACTATCATATATTGCTGGAAAGCCCAGGATGTCTACTTTCCAATGCCGTTGAGAGCGCGCCTATTGGGCTTCTGTAGCTCCAGAAAATCCACTTCGAGTTCAGGGAGGTCAGAATCCAACAGCATCTGCAGTCCTTTTCAGTCTCTGAATCAGATTTTTGCTCAGGTCCCTCAATTTCAGCCAGAAAATACCTGAAATCATAGAAAAACACACAAACTCATAGTAAAGTCCAGAAAAGTGAATTTTAATTAAAAACTAATAAAAATATACTAAAAACTAACTAAGATATACTAAAAATAATGCCAAAAAGCGTACAAATTATCCGCTCATCACAAACGCAAAAGAATCAAGGGATTCTATTCCAACCTGATTGAGAACCGACGGATGATTAGACGTGCCGTGACAGAGCATTTGGACCTTTTTCACTGAGAGGATGGGATGTAGCCATTGACAACGGTGATGCCCTACAAACAGCTTGCCATGGAAAGGAGTAAGAAGAATTGGATGAAAGCAGCAGGAAAGCAGAGATTCAAGAGGAGCACAGCATCTTCATACGCCTATCTGAAATTCCCACCATTGAATAACATAAGTATTTCTATCCTATTTTATTTATCTTTTAATTATCTAATCTCCCATAACCACATGGATAAGCCTGACTGAGATTTACAAGATGACCATAGCTTGCTTCATACCAACAATCTCCATGGGATCGACCCTTACTCACGTAAGGTATTACTTGGACGACCCAGTGCACTTGCTGGTTAGTTGTGCGAAGTTGTGAACCATGGCATTGACACCAAGTTTTTGGAGCCATTACCTGGGATTGTTGAAGTGAAAAGAATGAATCACAATTTCGTCCACCAAGGACCTTACAGCAAATTTTGAAAAAGAGGAAAACATGGCAGCCGAACCTGAGAACAATTATGGAGATGCAAGGAAGATGCTTGGTGACTTTACTGCACCAACTTCCAACTTCTATGGAAGAAGCACCTCAATTCCTGCAATTGGAGCAAACAACTTTGAGCTTAAGCCTCAATTAGTTTCTCTAATGCAACAGAATTGCAAGTTTCATGGACTTCCATTTGAAGATCCTCATCAGTTCTTAGCTGAATTCTTGCAAATCTGTGACACTGTTAAGACCAATGGGGTTGATCCCGAGGTCTACAGACTTATGCTTTTCCCTTTTGCTGTTAGAGACAGAGCTAGGATATGGTTGGACTCACAACCTAGGAAAAGCCTGAACTCTTGGAAAAAGTTGGTCAATGCTTTCTTGGCCAAATTCTTTCCACCTCAAAAGATGAGCAAGCTTAGAGTGGGAGTCCAAACCTTCAGACAGAAGGAAGGTGAATCCCATTATGAAGCTTGGGAAAGATACAAGTAATTGATCAGAAGGTGTCCTTCTAACATGCTTTCAGAATGGAGCATCTTATGTATATTCTATGATGGTCTATTTGAATTGTCCAAGATGTCATTGGACCACTCTACTGGTAGATCTCTTCATCTAAAGAAAACCCCTACAGAAGCCCAGGAACTCATTGAGATGGTTGCAAATAACTAGTTCATGTACACTTATGAAAGAAATCCTGTGAATAATGGGATGACTCAGAAGAAAGGAGTTCTTGAGATTGATACTCTGAATGCCATATTGGCTCAAAACAAAATATTGACTCAGCAAGTCAATATGATTTCTCAGAATCTGACTGGATTGCAAGCTGCATCCGGCAGTACTAAAGAAGCCTCTTCTGAAGGAGAAGCTTATAACTCTGAGAATCCTACAATGGAAGAGGTAAATTACATGGGAGAATCCTATGGAAACACCTATAATCCTTCATGGAGAAATCATCCAAATTTCTCATGGAAGGATTAACAGAAGCCTAAAAAGGCTTCAATAATAATAATGGTGGGAGAAATAGGTTTGGAAATAGCAAGCTTTTTCCATCATCTTCTCAGCAACAGACAGAGAATTTTGAACAGAGCCTCTATGGCTTAGGAAACATAGTCTCTGATCTATCTAAGACCACTCAAAGTTTCATGACTAAAACAAGGTCCTCTATCAAAAATTTGGAGGCACAAGTGGGTTAGCTGAGTAAAAGAGTTACTGAAAACCCTCATAGTACTCTCCCAAGCAATACAAAAGAGAATCCAAAGTGGCCGAACCTATAGAGGAAGAAGAGGCAATGATTTCCAGTGAGGAAGACCTCAATAGACGTCCACTGACCACTAAGGAGTTCCCTAATGAGGAACCAAAGGAATCTGAGGCTCATACAGAGACCATAGAGATTCCACTGAGCTTATTGTTGCCATTCATGAGCTCTGATGAGTATTGGCACACAAAATCGTGATACACAACTTCGTGCAGCTGACCAGCAAGTGCACTGGGTCATCCAAGTAATACCTTACGTGAGTAAGGGTCGATCCCACGGAGATCGCCGGCTTGAAGTAACCTATGGTTATCCTATAACTCTTAGTCAGGAGATTAATGATAAAAATGATTTTGTTTATGAAAAATAAATAACATGAAATAAAAAGTACTTGTGATTTAGTAATGAGGAACATGTTGAGGGTTTGGAGATGCTCTGTCTTTTGAATCTCTACTTTCGTACTGTTGTCTTCTTCACGCATGCAAGGCTCTTTCCATGGCAAGCTGTATGTTGGTGGATCACCGTTGTCAATGGCTACCATCCGTCCTCTCAGTGAAAATGGTCAAACTACGGGTTATGTAGGGCTAATCATCTGTCAGTTCTCACTCGTGTTGGAATAGGATCCATTGATCCTTTTGCACACTGTCACTGCGCCCAACATTTGTGAGTTTGAAGCTCGTCACAGTCACCCCTTCCCAGATCCTACTCGAAATACCACAGATAAGAGTTTAGACTTTCCAGATCTCAAGAGTGCTGCCAATTGATTCTAGCTTATACCACGAAGACTCTGGTTTCATAGATTTGAACACTCTGTTGTCAGGAGAGGCAATCAAACTCGTGAACCAGGAACCCAAGAGATACACATTCAATCTAAGGTAGAACGGAGGTGGTTGTCAGGCACGCGTTCATAAGTTGAGAATGATGATAAGTGTCACGGATCATCACATCCATCATGTTGAAGTGCGAATGAATATCTTAGAATAGAAACAAGCATGATTGAATGGAAAACAGAAATAATTGCATCAATCCATCGAGACACAGCAGAGCTCCTCACCCCCAACCATGGGGTTTAGAGACTCATGCCGTAGAAGATACAAATTTAGATGTAAAATGTCATGAGGTACAAAATGAATCTCTAAAAGTAGTTTTTATACTAAACTAGTAACCTAGGTTTATAGAAAATGGGTAAACTAAGATAGATAGTGTAGAAATCCACTTCTGGGGCCCACTTGGTGTGTGTTTGGGCTGAGCATTGAAGCTTTCATGTATAGAGGCTATTCCTGGCGTTAAACGCCAGCTTTGGTGCCAGTTTGGGCGTTTAACTCTAACTTTTATTGCAGTTCTGGCGTTTAACGCCAGAAAAGAGTAAAAAGTGGGCGTTTAAACGCCAGTTTGTGCTATCAAATCTCTAGCAAAGAATGGACTATTAAACATTGCTAGAAAGCCCAAGATGTCTACTTTCCAACGCAATTGAGAGTGCACCAATTGGGCTTTTGTAGCTCCAGAAAATCTATTTCGCGTGCAGGAGGGTCAGAATTCAACAGCATCTGCAGTCCTTTCTCAGCCTTTGAATCAGATTTTTGCTCAGGTCCCTCAATTTCAGCCAGAAAATACCTGAAATCACAAAAAAACACAAAAACTCATAGTAAAGCCCAGAAATGTGATGTTTTCATAAAAACTAATAAAAATATACTAAAAAGTAACTAAAGCATACTAAAAACTACTTGAAAATACCACCAAAAAGCGTATAAAATATCCACTCATCATAATACCAAACTTAAACTGTTGCTTGTCCTTAAGCAACTAGATAAATAAAATAAGATAAAAAGAATATCAAGAGGTAATACATCTCAGAGTTTTAAGTGAAGCTCAGATTCTAATTAGATGAGCGGGGCTTAGTAGCTTTTTACTCCTGAACAGTTTTGGCATCTCAATTTATCTTTTGAAGCTCAGAATGACTGGAATCCATAGGAACTCAGAATTCAGATAGTGTTATTGATTCTCCTAGTTTAATATGTTGATTCTTGAACACAGCTACTTTATGAGTCTTGGCTGTGACCCTAAGCATCTTGTTTTCCAATAATACTACAGAATACATAAATGCCACAGACACATAACTGGGTGAACTGATGAGCGGATAATTTATACGCTTTTTGGCATTGTTTTTAGTATGTTTTAGTTAGTTTTTATTATATTTTTATTAGTTTTTAGTTAAAATTCACTTTTCTGGACTTTACTATGAGTTTGTGTGTTTTTCTGTGATTTCAGGTATTTTCTGGCTGAAATTGAGGGACCTGAGCAAAAATCTGATTCAGAGGCTGAAAAGGACTGCGGATGCTGTTGGATTCTGACCTCCCTGCACTCGAAGTGAATTTTCTGGAGCTACAGAAGCTCAATTTGTGCGCTCTCAATTGCTTGGAAAGTAGACATCCTGGGCTTTCCAGCAATGTATAATAGTCCATACTGTGCCTGAGATTTGATGGCCCAAACAGGCGTTCCAAGTCAGCTCAAGAATTCTGGCGTTTAACGCCGGAACTGACACAAGAATGGGAGTTAAACGCCCAAACTGGAACAAAAGCTGGCGTTTAACTCCAAAAAAGTCTCTACACATGAAAGCTTCAATGCTCAGCCCAAGCACACACCAAGTGGGCCCGGAAGTGGATTTTTATGTCATTTACTCATCTTTGTAAACCCTAAGCTACTAGTTCTCTACAAATAGGACCTTTTGCTAGTGTATTTTCATCTTTTGATCACTTTAGATCTTTTGATCATCTTTGGACATCTAGTTCTTAGATTATGGGAGGCTGGCCATTCGGCCAAGCCTAGACCTTGTTCTTATGTATTTTCAAAGGTGGAGTTTCTACACACCATAGATTAAGGTGTGGAGCTCTGCTGTACCTCGAGTATTAATGCAATTACTATTGTTCTTCTATTCAATTCGGCTTATTCTTGTTCTAAGATATCACTTGTTCCTCAACTTGATGAATGTGATGATCTGTGACACTCATCATCATTCTCACCTATGAACGTGTGCCTGACAACCACCTCTGTTCTACCTTAGATTGAGTGGATATCTCTTGGATCCCTTAATCGGAATCTTCGTGGTATAAGCTAGAATTGATGGCGGCATTCAAGAGAATCCGGAAGGTCTAAACCTTGTCTGTGGTATTCTGAGTAGGATTCAAGGATTGAATGATTGTGACGAGCTTCAAACTCGCGATTGTGGGGCGTTAGTGACAGACGCAAAAGAATCACCTGATTCTATTCCGACATGATCGAGAATCGACAGCTGAATAGCCGTGCTGTGACAGAGCGCGTTGAACATTTTCACTGAGAGGACGGGACTGTAGCCATTGACAACGGTGATGCCCAACATACAGCTTGCTATGGAAAGGAGAAAGAAGGATTGGATGAAGACAGTAGGAAAGCAGAGAGACGGAAGGAACAAAGCATCTCCATACGCTTATCTAAAGTTCTCACCAATGAATTACATAAGTATTTCTATCTTTAATTTATGTTTTATTTATCTTTTAATCATTAATCTTCCATAACCATTTGAATCTGCCTGACTGAGATTTACAAGATGACCATAGCTTGCTTCATATCAACAATCTCCGTGGGATCGACCCTTACTCGCGTAAGATTTATTACTTGGACGACCCAGTACACTTGCTGGTTAGTTGTGCGATGTTGTGATAAAGAGTTGAGATTGCAATTGAGCGTACCATGTTGATGGCGCGATTGATGATCATAATTCCGCGCACTAAGTTTTTGGCGCTGTTGCCGGGGATTGTTTGAGTTTGGACAACTGACGGTTCATCTTGTTGCTTAGATTAGGTATTTTTCTTCAGAACTTTTAAGAATGAATTCTAGAGTTTCAAGGTGATGTTTTCATCATCACCAAAGCTGATTGATTCTCATCAATTTAGCTCTTGAATGCAATGTCCTGCTGAAGCTTGGCTAGCCATGTCTAATCTTTTTAGACTAAAGCTTTAGACTAACATTGCATGATTCCTGGAATTCTTATTAGAAATTTTGAATCTCTTTATTTTCTTTTCCACTCAATTTTCGAAAAAAAACCAAAAAAATTACAAAATCATAAAACCCAAAAATATTTTATGTTTCTTGTTGAGTCTAGTGTCTCATTTTAAGTTTGGTGTCAATTGCATGTTTCTATTCTTCTTGCATTTTTTCGAATTCAATTATGTTCTTCATAGATCTTCAAGTTGTTCTTGATGATTTCCTTGTTCTGATCTTTAAATTCTCTTGTCTTGAGTGTTTTGTTGTTTCTCATATGCATTCTCAATTTGTTAGTGTCAATAGTATACAAACTTCTAAGTTTGGTGTCTTGCATGCATTGTTTATTTGATCTTAGTTTCATTTTGATTATTCCTCATTATTAAAAATCCAAAAATTTTTTGTGTCTTTTCAAGTCAATAATACAAAGAATTGAAGATTCAGAACATACAGCAGAGGAATTACACAAAAAAAGCTGGGCATTCAAAACGCCCAGTGAGGAAGGAAAACTGGCGTTTAAACGCCAGTCAGGGTACCTGGCTGGGCGTTTAACACCCAAAAGGGTAGCATTTTGGGCGTTAAACGCCAGAATGTATACCATTCTGGGCGTTTAACGCCAGGATGGCACAAGAGGGAAGATTTTGTTTTTAATTCAAATTTTTTTTCAAGTTTTCATAATTTTTCAAAATCAAATCTTTTTCAAACCATATCTTTTCAATCATATATTTTCAAAATCAATTTCTTTCCACTTTTCAAAAATACTTGCTAACAATTAATGATTTGATTCAACATTTCAAGTATGTTACCTTTTCTGTTAAGAAAGGTTTAATGTCTGAATCATATCTTTTAAATTTCTTGTTAGCCAAGTCATTAATTTTCAAAATCAAATCTTGTTTTTCAAATCATTTCTTTTCAATCATATCTTTTTAAAACTATATCTTTTCAATCATATCTTTTTATCACATTTTTTTCAAAATTAATTTTTCAATCATATCTTTTTGATTTCTAATTTCAAAATCTTTTTCAAAAATCACTTTATTTCTTTCCCAAATTTAATTTTCGAAAATCATTCTTCAGTTTTTCAAAGTTTTTTTCAAAATCTTTTAATTTATTTTCGAAAACTCTTCCCCTCTTCTCACATCCTTCTATTTATGGACTAACACTCCTCCTCAATGCACAATTTGAACCCTATCTCTCTTGATAAGTTTGAATTCTTCTACCTCCTCCTTCTATTCTTCTTTTCCTCTGACATCTCAAGGAATCTCTATACTGTGACATAGAGGATTCCATACTTTCTTGTTCTCTTCTCTTTCATATGAGCAGGAGCAAAGACAAAAGCATTCTTGTTGAGGCTGACCCTGAACCTGAAAGGACCTTGAAGCGAAAGCTAAGAGAAGCTAAAGCACTACTCTCTGTAGAGGACCTAACAGAAGTCTTCAAAGAAGAAGAACCCATGGCAGCCGAAAACAACAACAATGCCAACAATGCAAGGAAGGTGCTGGGTGACTTTACTGCACCTACTCCCGACTTCTATGGGAGAAGCATCTCTATCCCTGCCATTGGAGCAAACAACTTTGAGCTTAAACCTCAATTAGTTTCTCTAATGCAACAGAATTGCAAGTTCCATAGACTTCCATTGGAAGATCCTCATCAGTTTTTAGCTGAATTCTTGCAAATCTGTGACACTGTCAAGACCAATGGGGTTGACCTTGAGGTCTACAGACTTATGCTATTCCCTTTTGCTGTAAGAGACAGAGCTAGGATATGGTTAGAATCACAACCTAAAGAAAGCCTGAACTCTTGGGAAAAGCTAGTCAATGCCTTCTTGGCAAAGTTCTTTCCACCTCAAAAATTGAGTAAGCTTAGAGTGGAAGTCCAAACCTTGAGACAGAAGGAAGGTGAATCCCTCTATGAAGCTTGGGAAAGATACAAACAATTGAACAGAAGTGTCCCTCTGACATGCTTTCTGAATGGAGCATCATAGGTATCTTCTATGATGGTCTGTCTGAACTGTCCAAGATGTCATTGGACAGCTCTGCTGGAGGATCTCTTCATCTGAAGAAGACGCTTGCAGAAGCTCAAGAACTCATTGAAATGGTTGCAAATAACCAATTCATGTACACTTCTGAAAGGAATCCTGTGAACAATGGGACGAATCAGAAGAAAGGAGTTCTTGAGATTGATACTCTGAATGCCATATTGGCTCATAACAAAATATTGACTCAGCAAGTCAATATGATTTCTCAAAGTCTGTCTGGAATGCAAGCTGCACCAGGCAGTACTAAGAACGCTTCATCTGAAGAAGAAGCTTTTGATCCTGAGAACCCATCAATGGAAGAGGTGAATTACATGGGAGAACCCTATGGAAACACCTATAATCCTTCATGGGAAAATCATCCAAATCTCTCATGGAAGGATCAACAGAGACCTCAACAAGGTTTTAACAACAATAATGGTGGAAGAAACAGGTTTGGCAATGGTAAGCCTTTTCCATCATCTTCTCAGCAACAGACAAAGAATTCTAAGCAGAGCCACTCAGACTTAGCAACCATGGTCTCTGATCTAATCAAAACCACTCAAAGTTTCATCACTGAAACAAGGTCCTCCATTAGAAACTTGGAGGCACAAGTGGGTCAGCTGAGTAAGAAAGTTACTGAACTCCCTCCTAGCACTCTTCCAAGCAATACAGAAGAGAATCCAAAAGGAGAGTGTAAGGCCATCAACATGGCCGAATTTGGAGAGGAGGAAGAGGCAGTGAGCGCCATTGAGGAAGACCTCAATGGACATCCACTAGCCTCCAATGAGTTCCCTAATGAGGAACCATGGGAATCTGAGGCTCACACTGAGACCAGAGAGATTCTATTGGAATTACTTCTGCCATTCATGAGCTCTGATGAGTATTCTTCCTCTGACGAGGACGAAGATGTCACTGAAGAGCAAGTTGCCAAGTACCTTGGAACAATCATGAAGCTAAATGACAAGTTATTTGGTAATGAGACTTGGGAGGATGAACCCCCTTTGCTCACCAAAGAACTGGATGACTTGACTAGGCAGAGATTACCTCAAAAGAGACAGGACCCTGGGAAGTTCTCAATACCTTGTACATTAGGCACCATGACCTTTGAGAAGGCTCTGTGTGACCTAAGGTCAAGCATAAACCTCATGCCTCTCTCTGTAGTGGAAAAGCTAGGGATCTTTGAGGTGCAAGCTGCAAGAATCTCACTAGAGATGGCAGACAATTCAAGAAAACAAGCTTATGGACTTGTAGGGGATGCTCTGGTAAAGGTTGAAGACCATTACGTCCCTGCTGATTTCATAGTCCTAGAGAATGGGAAGTGCATGGATGAATCCATCATCCTTGGCAGACCCTTTCTAGCCATAGCAAAGGCTGTGATTGATGTTGACAGAGGAGAATTGATCATTCAAGTGAATGAAGAATCCCTTGTGTTTAAGGCTCAAGGATATCCCTCTGTAACCATGGAGAGGAAGCATGAAGAGCTTCTCTCAAAACAAAGTCAAACAGAGCCCCCACAGTCAAACTCTAAGTTTGGTGTTGAGAGACCACAACCAACTTCTAAGTTTGGTGTTGAACCCCCACATTCAAACTCTAAGTTTGGTGTTGGGAGGTTCCAACATTGCTCTGAACATCTATGAGGCTCCATGAGAGCCCACTGTCAAGCTACTGACATTAAAGAAGCGCTTGTTGGGAGGCAACCCAATGTTATATTTATCAATTTCCCTTTGTTATTTTATGTCTTTTATAGGTTGATGATCATGGGAAGTCACAAAATCAATTGAAAAAGCATAAACAGCATGAAAACCAAAAAGAAAAACAGCACACCCTGGAGGAAAATTTGCTGGCATTTAAACTCCAGTAAGGGCAGCAAATGGGCATTAAACGCCCAGTCTGGCACCATTCTGGGCGTTTAACGCCAGAAAGGGGCACCAGACTGGCGTTTAACACCAGGAATGGGCAAGAAGTTGGCGTTAAACGCCAGAAATAGGCACCAGCCCAGCGTTTAACGCCAGGATTGGCAGAAGGAGCATTTTTGCTCGTCACTTGGTGCAGGGATGAATTATTCTTGACACCTCAGGATCTGTGGATCCCACAGGATCCCCACCTACCCCACCGCTCTCTCTCTTCTTCACCCATTCACCAATCACCTCAACACCTCTTCACCAAAAACCCCTTACCTATCAAATCCCACCATTCTCTTAACCACTCACATTCATCCTTCATAAAACCCCACCTACCTCACCATTCAAATTCAAACCACTTTTCCTCCCAAACCCATCCATACATGACCGAACCTTACCCCTCTCTCCACCCCTATATAAACCCATCTTCACTCCTTCACTTTCACACAACCTACACACTACTTCTCCCCCTTGGCCGAAAAACAAAGCCACCTCCATCTCCTCTATTTCGTCTTCTTCTACTTTCTTTTTTCTTCTTTTGCTCGAGGACGAGCAAACCTTCTAAGTTTGGTGTGGTAAAAGCATTGCTTTTTGTTTTTCCATAACCATTTATGGCACCTAAGGCCGGAAAAACCTCTAGAAAGCGGAAAGGGAAGGCAAAAGCCTCCACCTCTGAGTCATGGGAGATGGAGAGATTCATCTCAAGGGTGCATCAAGACCACTTCTATGAAGTTGTGGCCATGAAGAAGGTGATCCCCGAGGTCCCTTTCAAACTCAAAAAGGGTGAATATCCAGAGATCCGACATGAGATCCGAAGAAGAGGTTGGGAAGTTCTTACCAACCCCATTCAACAAGTCAGAATCTTAATGGTTCAAGAGTTCTATGCCAATGCATGGATTACCAAGAACCATGATCAAAGTGTGAACCCGGACCCAAAGAATTGACTTACAATGGTTCGGGGGAAATGCTTAAATTTTAGTCCCGAAAATGTAAGGTTCGCATTCAACTTGCCCATGATGCAAGGAGATGAACACCCTTACACTAGAAGGGGTCAACTTTGATCAAAGGTTGGACCAAGTCCTCGTGGACATTTGTGAAGAGGGCACTCAATGGAAGAGAGATTCAAGAGGGAAGCCAGTTCAACTGAGAAGGCATGACCTCAAGCCCGTGGCTAAGGGATGGTTGGAGTTTAAATCATTCCCACTAGCAACCAGTCCGAAGTTACTATAGACCGGGCTGTCATGATTCATAGCATCATGATTGGAGAGAAAGTAGAAGTTCATGAGGTTATATCCCAAGAACTTTATAAGGTGGCGGACAAGTTCTCTACCTTGGCAAGGTTAGCCTTCCCTAATCTCATTTGTCACCTCTGTAATTCAGTTGGAATTAACATAGAGGGAGACATCCTCATTGATGAGGATAAGCCCATCACTAAGAAGAGGATGGAGCAAACAAGAGATCCCACTCATGGACATAAGGAGATTCCTCATCATGAAATCCCTGAGATGCCTCAAGGGATGCACTTTCCTCCACAAAACTATTTGGATCAAATCAACACCTCCTTAGGAGAATTGAGTTCCAACATGGGACAACTAAGGGTGGAGCATCAAGAACATTCCATCCTCCTCCATGAAATTAGAGAAGATCAAAGAATCATGAGAGATGAGCAACAAAGGCAAGGAAGAGACATTAAGGAGCTCAAGAACTCCATAAGATCTTCAAGAGGAAGAACAAGCTGCCATCACTAAGGTGGACCCGTTCTTTAATCCCCTTGTTCTTTATTTTTTTCTGTTTTTCGAATTTTCATGCTTATGTTTATCTATGTTTGTGTCTTATGATCATTAGTGTCTTAGTGTCTATGCCTTAAAGTTATGAATGTCCTATGAATCCATCACCTTTCTTAAATGAAAAATGTTCTTAATTGAAAAAGAGAAGAATTGCATGAATTTTGAATTTTATAACAGATTAATTATTTTGATGTGGTGGCAATACTTTGACTTCTGAATGTATGTTTGAACAGTGCATGTCTTTTTAATTTGTTATTCATGAATCTTGGCTCTTGAAAGAATGATGAAAAAAAGGAGACATGTTACTGAGGATCTGAAAAATCATAAAAATGATTCTTGAAGCAAGAAAAAGCAGTGAATACAAAATAATAATAATAATAATAATAATAATAATAATAATAATAATAATAATAATAATAATAATAATAATAATAATAATAAAGTCGTGATCCAAGGAAAAAAGAGTGTGCTTAAGAACCCTGGACACCTCTAATTGGGGACTCTAGCAAAGCTGAGTCACAATCTGAAAAGGTTCGCCCAGTTATGTGTCTGTGGCATGTATGTATCCGGTGGTAATACTGGAAGACAGAGTGCTTTGGGCCACGGCCAAGACTCATAAAGTAGTTGTGTTCAAGAATCATCATACTTAACTAGGAGAGTCAATAACACTATCCGGATTCTGAGTTCCTATAGAAGCCAATCATTCTGAATTTCAAAGGATAAAGTGAGATGCCAAAACTGTTCAGAGGCAAAAAGCTAAAAGCCCCGCTCATCTAATTAATACTGATCTTCATAGATGTTTTTGGAATTCATTGCATATTCTCTTCTTTTTATCTTATTTGATTTTCAGTTGCTTGGGGACAAGCAACAATTTAAGTTTGGTGTTGTGATGAGCGGATAATTTATATGCTTTTTGGCATTGTTTTTAGTAAGTTTTTAGTATGTTTTAGTTAGTTTTTATTATATTTTTATTAGTTTTTAGTTAAAATTCAATTTTCTGGACTTTACTATGAGTTTGTGTGTTTTTTTGTGATTTCAGGTATTTTCTGGCTGAAATTGAGGGACCTGAGCAAAAATCTGATTCAGAGGCTGAAAAGGACTACTGATGCTGTTGGATTCTGACCTCCCTACACTCGAAGTAGATTTTCTAGAGCTACAAAAGCCAATTGGCGCGCTCTCAATTGCGTTGGAAAGTAGACATCCTGGGCTTTCCAGCAATGTATAATAGTCCATACTTTGCTCGAGATTTGATGGCCCAAACAGGCGTTCCAAGTCAGCTCAAGAATTTTGGCGTTTAACGCCGGAACTGGCACAAGAATGGGAGTTAAACGCCCAAACTGGCACAAAAGCTGGCGTTTAAGTCCAAAAAAAGTCTCTACACATGAAAGCTTCAATGCTCAGCCCAAGCACACACCAGTGGGCCCAGAAGTAGATTTTTATGTCATTTACTCATCTTTGTAAATCCTAAGCTACTAGTTCTCTACAAATAGGACCTTTTGCTAGTGTATTTTCATCTTTTGATCACTTTAGATCTTTTGATCATCTTTGGACGTCTAGTTCTTAGATTATGGGAGGCTGGCCATTCGGCCATGCCTAGACCTTGTTCTTATGTATTTTCAATGGTGAAGTTTCTACATACCATAGATTAAGGTGTGGAGCTCTGCTGTACCTCGAGTATTAATGCAATTACTATTGTTCTTCTATTCAATTTGGCTTATTCTTGTTCTAAGATATCACTTGTTCCTCAACTTGATGAATGTGATGATCCGTGACACTCATCATCATTCTCACCTATGAACGTGTGCCTGACAACCACCTCCGTTCTACCTTAGATTGAGTGGATATCTCTTGGATCCCTTAATCGGAATCTTCGTGGTATAAGCTAGAATTGATGGCGGCATTCAAGAGAATCCGGAAGGTCTAAACCTTGTCTGTGGTATTCTGAGTAGGATTCAAGGATTAAATGACTATGACGAGCTTTAAACTCACGATTGTGGGGCGTTAGTGACAGACGCAAAAGAATCACTGGATTCTATTCCGACATGATCGAGAACCGACAGCTGAATAGCCGTGCTGTGACAGAGCGCGTTGAACATTTTCACTGTGAGGACGGGACTGTAGCCATTGACAACAGTGATGCCCAACATACAGCTTGCCATGGAAAGGAGTAAGAAGGATTGGATGAAGATAGTAGGAAAGCAGAGAGACGGAAGGGACAAAGCATCTCCATACGCTTATCTGAAGTTCTCACCAATGAATTACATAAGTATTTCTATCTTTATTTTATGTTTTATTTATCTTTTAATCATTAATCCTCCATAACCATTTGAATCCGCTTGACTGAGATTTACAAGATGACCATAGCTTGCTTCATACCAACAATCTCCGTGGGATTGACCCTTACTCGCATAAGGTTTATTACTTGGACGACCCAGTACACTTGCTGGTTAGTTGTGCGAAGTTGTGATAAAGAGTTGAGATTGCAATTGAGCGTACCATGTTGATGGCGCCATTGATGATCACAATTCCGCACACCATGAACTTTTCAGATTGTGACTCAGCTTTGCTAGAGTCCCTAGATAGAGGTTCCCAAAGTTCTTAGGCACACTCTTTTGCTTTGGATCATGACTTAAACCACTCAGTCTCAAGCGTTTCACTTGGACCTTCATGACAGAAGCACATGGTTAGGGATAGCTTGATTTAGCCGCTTAGACTAGGATTTTATTCCTTTGGGCCCTCATATCCATTAATGCTCAAAGCCTTAGATCCTTTTTACCCTTTCCTTTTGATTTTAAGGGCTATTGGCTTTTCCTGCTTGCTTTTTCTTTTTCTTTTTTTTTCTTTATTTTTTTGCCAATTTTTTTTTTATTTTCACTATTTTTTCTTGCTTCAAGAATCAATTTCATGATTTTTCAGGTTATCAATAACATTTCTCTTTCTTTTCATCATTCTTTCAAGAGCCAACAAATTTAACATTCATAAACTTCACTATAAAAAATATGCACTGTTCAAGCATTCATTCAGAAGACAAAAAGTGTTGCCACCACATAAAAATAATTAGAATTTTTCTTATTGAAAACTCGAAATAACTGCCTTCTTACTCTAGAGAAAATCTACTATTTTATTCATGTTTAGTGATGATGAGAAGAACAAATTATACCTTACTTGGAGATAATAATAAAAATAAAAATAAAAATAAAGACCGTAATTACTAATACTCATGTAATTCTTAAGATAGGTTTCTAATAATGAAAGTTATCACAGATTTAAGATTAGGACTCAACAACCTTTATTTTGGGAGATGGGTGCTCCTTCAATCTGTGGGGTGATGTGTGGAAAACGATCCAACACAAAACTCACCGGCAAGTGTACCGGATCGCATCAAGTAATAATAACTCACATGAGTGAGGTCGATCCCACAGGGATTGAAGGATTGAGCAATTTTAGTTTAGTGGGTGGTTTAGTCAAGCGAATCAAGTGTTGGTTGCGTGATTTGTGTTTAACATAAAATAAATGACAGTAAATGTAAAGAGGAAAGGGAAATGTGCAGTAAATTGAGAAGCAGGAAAGTAAAATTGCAGAAACTTAAAGAACAAGAAAGTAAATGACTGAAACTTAAAGTGCAAGAAATGTAAATTGCAGTAACTTAAATGGCAAGAAATATAAATTGCTTGAAAGTAAAAGGGAATTGAGGACAGGGATTGCAGAATCTAAACAAAGGCAAAGTAAATTGCAACAATTAAGGTGGCAGAATTTGAATTAGGAGCAATGAGAATTTAAACAGTAAAGAAATAAAATGCAGCAGAAGTTTCCAGAGAAACCAAAGGTAAAATTGGGTCTCAGGTCTCAAGAGACTAGGTAGCAGAGCCTAGATCTCTTTTTGCCTTCCTAGATCCAAGTAAACAAAGCAATTGACAAAAGATTAGAAGAAGAAGCAGTAAAGGAAATTGAAATTGAATTGAATTATGCAGAAAAGATTCAAAGAGAGTTTGAATGGGAATTGAGACAGAATTTCCTCAATTTCTCACACCCAAAACTCAGAAACAGAAGATTAGAATTGCTAAAGCAAGAATGAGGAAGAAGAGAGATCAATTCTCCTCCCAATTCTCAGAATTCTCGGTTAGTCACCAAGAAAGTATTCAAAAGCTCCCAAAATAAAAGTAAAAATTCAAAGCTCAAAGTAAAAGTCCTAATTACATCAAACTAACTCCTATTTATACACTTTCTATTCTTGGATATTGGGATTTGGATGGGCTTTTGAATTGGTGAAGAAATGAATTCAAATGGATTTTTAATTTGAATTTTGGCCCAAAAAAAATCACTCCCAGGAGGCTGCCCTGCCCTTGTGGAGGGCAGGGCAGAAAATTGAAGCTTGGTGCGTGGATTTGGTGCGGCCATGTGCGAGTCTGGCGCGGCATGATGCGCGGATGTTGCTTCTTGGTGCGTATGATGCTGCCCTGCCCGCGCCAAGGGCAGGGCAAGAAAGGTTTGGTGCGCCAGGGACGAGTTGGTGCGCGCGGATCGTGCCAAGGAAGGAATTGGTGCGCGCGTTGGTGCTTCTTGATGCGCCACACTCACGATTCTGCCCTGCCCGCGCCAAGGGCAGGGCAATGACCCTTCCTTCATGGCCCGTGTTCGAAACTGGGCGGAGGCATGCGCTATACTAATTTTCCTTGGTTTCTTGGCACGGTAGTGGGCCTTAGTGCCTAGCTTCCTCATGGTTCTTTGTTCGAACCTTGTAGCATGCATGGGTAACATTTTTTGTTGAATTTCTTCCTTGTAGAGCCCGATTCTGCCCTCCACAAGGGCAGGGCAAGGTTTTCTTCTCCATGGTTCCAAGGCACATTTTGTGCTCTGCCCTTGGAGTGGGCAGGGCAGAGTTCCCTTTTCTTGCTCGGTCACCTAATGTTGCCCTCCTAGAGGGCATTGTGCCCTTGTGGAGGGCAATGTTGCTTCCCCCATTGCAATGCGGCACGCTTCTCTCCTCTTTGGCCACGCTTTCCTTTTCTTGTGTTACGCTTCTTAGGCCACGCTTTTCATTTTCTTTTCTTTTCTTCACCTACAATAAACCAAAACAACCACTCCAAGTATCACTAAATTCAAGAGGCTTATAAATCAATTAAAATTCAATCAAAATTAGCTTAAACCTCATGATTTAACATTAATTTCATGGTGGTTGCTTGATTTAGAGAAGTTATGCATTTTCACTCCAAATCACTTACTTAGGATGCAAGAAAGTGCATAAATGCTAACAAAACAAATGAAATGAATAAGAAAAGAATACACATCCTTATTATGCAGATAGCAGAACTTGATCTATGGGGCATTTATGCAGACAATGACAACTCATTTATTGTTGCTGCTGCATAATACACATTTTGCATCAAAGGTTTGCTAAACTTGCTGTTATAAGACTCACCTTTTGATTACTCCCTTGCTAACTCTTCTTGGCTTATAATGCTTTAACAAGCTTATTATTCTTTTAGAGGTTGGGTGTCAAATGCTGCAGCATAGCCTTTGGCTTTATTTTCTTTTCTTTTGCTCAACATCTTTCCACCACAGACACTTGGCTCACTAATTCTTCCTAGGATCCCCAGCATCTCTTTGGATCACTAAGTGCTTTGTATCTAAGTTGCTCTTTATTGTGGATTTTCAATTGGCCATCCCAAATCAGTTGATCTAAGTGACCGGGTTTCAAAATACCCCTTAGAATTTACTCATCCAAGCAGATCTTAGTACAAGAACACCACAGGCATATGTCCTAGGGTCCAAGCTATTGGTGTCCAACCTTTATTCTTTGTTTTTCTTGCCATTTTGGCTTTTTCTTTCTTCCTTTTCTTTCTGTTTTTGTTACCAAGGTTGTTTCATTCTTGATAGGAGTCTTTGTAACAGCAAGCTAACTCACAATTGAATGAGAATGATATTATGCAACAATTATTTCATGAGTCATGCATTTAATCAAACACATATGCCACCACCAACTTCCATTCATACTTATGCAACATTGGATATTTTACTTTTCAATTCAAACCAAACTCTTTTATTCAAGCATATGGGAAACAAAAAAATTTTCAAGCTAAGTGATGGATAACAAGCATTATGCAGACTTATCATTTTTAACAAGCTATTTCACTTGCAACTAGATGAACACTTTAGCAAGACATACAATGGTTCCCATGTTCAAAACAACACACAGCAGCAAGGATTAAGTTCAGATACAACCTTTGAAGTTGCAGCCCTTTGATTCTTCCTTCTGTTGTGTTCTCTTTGAGTTAGAATGCAATTGGCTCATATCCTGCATAGTCCTCAAAGTCGCTTGCTTCTCAAGCCCTTAATTATATGGTTAGTTTGTATGAACTGAGTGTGGTTTCAGGATTTGTTTTGGTGTGTGAACACCAAACTTAATTGTTTTGCCACTGTCTCAGATGTACCAAGTTAACCATATTTGAAACCATGTATCCTTGCTAAAGGTTAATGGAATTAAAGCTAGAAAAAAAAATTCAATAGTTGAATAATGTGGTTGATTTCTTGGAGCTAGAATCATGCAAGAGGTGAGAATGTATTAAATGATATTTTTGGTGGAACACCAAACTTAGAAATTTTCATTCTCTCTCAAATTGTTTTGGTGTGCAACACCAAACTTAGCTCCTTGCATTCCACACCAATTATTCAACACTTTTATTGAAAAGCTATGAAAAGAAACTACCTCAGGTTGGGTTGCCTCCCAACAAGCGCTCTTTTATTGTCATTAGCTTGACATCTTCGTTTTTGTTTATCATGGAGGTCGAAAATCACAGTGCCTTAGCTTGTCTGTCTTCACTATGAACTTCCTTCCGGTTTCCTCTTTGATGACTTCTATAGATTCTTGTGGAAGGATCTTAGTCACAGTGTAGTGATCATACAACTGTGGGGATACCTTCCTGGTTTGACTATTGATCATCACTCGATCCCCTAGTGAAAACCTTTCAGTGGGGATTTTCTGCTTGTCTTTAGTTCTCTCCTCTGTCTCTCTTTGAAGGAATTCTCTGTTGTGTTTTTCTTGGCTGGTACTTCCTTTCTCATTGTTTTCTATGATCCTTTTCCATCCTTCCTTCCTTGTAGCATCTTCGTTATTGGTTGGTTTATCTTCACTGGTTTTGAAGAAAGTATTTGGTTTCTTCCCACCCATTTCTGCAAAGTGCTTTGCCAATTGAGCTATCTGCTCCTCAATTCCTCTCATTAACATCTCTTGGTTCCTCGTTGTTTCCTCTTGATGTTTCATCATTCTTTCCATTAGGATCTCCAAGTTTGTGATTCTCTGAGAGTCTTGTAGGGTCGGTTGGTTATGACATGTTGAAGGTAGGAAGGGTGAGTGTGGTGGCGGCATGTAGTGGTTGTTATTGTTGTAATGGTGTTTTTGATGGTTTATGAAGTTCGGATTGTTGTAATGGAATTCTCTTGGTCTGTGATTTTGGTACTCACTCCTTCTCCAGTTGAGATGGGTTTGGGAGTGTCTGTGTTGTGGGTATTGGCTTTGGGTGGTATTGGTGGGTGGGAGATGTTGATTGGTTGTGGTTATGGAATTGTCTTGGCGGAAACTTCCTTGTTCTTGATGTTGAGGCTCCCTCATTCTCAGATAAGAGTGAGGTCTCCATGGTGGAAATTTGGCATTCACTGCAGCAGACAACTCTATGTTTTGCTGTGGTTGATGGTGCATTTGTTTGTTTTGGTCCTTGAACGCATTCATCCCTTCAATAATTGCCACTTCTTTTTCTGAGATTGCATTCTGTGGTTTCTCAGATGGATGTTGGTTGTTGACTCCTTTGCCATTGAAGTCTGTAATTCCTTGAGCATTTGTTGTTGCTTTGAGTAAGCCATCTGAGAAGTAGTCCACTGCCATTCTTGTTTCTGGGGTCAATCCTTCATAGAAAGCTCGGAAGCCCACTTTGTCAGTTGCTTTCTTGTATCTTTCCCAAGCCTTGAAGAGTGGTTCTTCGTCCCCTTGTGTGAATAGATGTCCCTCTTCTTTCAGCTGGATGATCTGTCTGGATGAGGTGAATTTGGCTAGAAATTTGGTGACCAAATCATCCCAACTAGTGATACTTCCTTGGGGAAAAGTTTCAAACCATTGTGCAGCTTCACCCTTTAATGAGAAAGGGAATAACAGGATCTTGTAAGTGTCCTGATCTGGACCATCAGTTTTGACCGCATTGCAAGTTCTCAGGAAAGTAGATATATGCTGTTGAGGATCCTCTGATGGATTTCCATCATAAGAACAATTGTTCTTGATGAGTGCAATGAGTGGTGGCTTCATGTCATGATACCCTCTGTCTGTAGAAACTTGATTTCCTATGATATGCAAACAATCAGGATGACCAAACAACAGCACGCTTGAGAATTAAGTGCAATTATTTGAGAAAAATTGTTAGTGAGTTAATAGAAGCAATTTCTCAAACAGTTAGTGTGTTAGTAAGAGTTAGAATAACAGAAAAAGAAAAGTGCTTAATCTAGACCTCCACTTCACTTAATCATTGTCAATCTATTTCAATCCCCGGCAACGGCGCCAAAAACTTGATGTGTGGAAAACGATCCAACACAAAACTCACCGGCAAGTGTACCGGGTCGCATCAAGTAATAATAACTCACATGAGTGAGGTCAATCCCACAGGGATTGAAGGATTGAGCAATTTTAGTTTAGTGGGTGGTTTAGTCAAGCGAATCAAGTGTTGGTTGCGTGATTTGTGTTTAACATAAAATAAATGACAGTAAATGTAAAGAGGAAAGGGAAATGTGCAGTAAATTGAGAAGCAGGAAAGTAAAATTGCAGAAACTTAAAGAACAAGAAAGTAAATGACTGAAACTTAAAGTGCAAGAAATGTAAATTGCAGTAACTTAAATGGCAAGAAATATAAATTGCTTGAAAGTAAAAGGGAATTGAGGACAGGGATTGCAGAATCTAAACAAAGGCAAAGTAAATTGCAACAATTAAGGTGGCAGAATTTGAATTAGGAGCAATGAGAATTTAAACAGTAAAGAAATAAAATGCAGCAGAAGTTTCCAGAGGAACCAAAGGTAAAATTGGGTCTCAGGTCTCAAGAGACTAGGTAGCAGAGCCTAGATCTCTTTTTGCCTTCCTAGATCCAAGTAAACAAAGCAATTGACAGAAGATTAGAAGAAGAAGCAGTAAAGGAAATTGAAATTGAATTGAATTATGCAGAAAAGATTCAAAGAGAGTTTGAATGGGAATTGAGACAGAATTTCCTCAATTTCTCACACCCAAAACTCAGAAACAGAAGATTAGAATTGCTAAAGCAAGAATGAGGAAGAAGAGAGATCAATTCTCCTCCTAATTCTCAGAATTCTCGGTTAGTCACCAAGAAAGTATTCAAAAGCTCCCAAAATAAAAGTAAAAATTCAAAGCTCAAAGTAAAAGTCCTAATTACATCAAACTAACTCCTATTTATACACTTTATATTCTTGGATATTGGGATTTGGATGGGCTTTTGAATTGGTGAAGAAATGAATTCAAATGGATTTTTAATTTGAATTTTGGCCCAAAAAAAATCACTCCCAGGAGGCTGCCCTGCCCTTGTGGAGGGCAGGGCAGAAAATTGAAGCTTGGTGCGTGGATTTGGTGCGGCCATGTGCGAGTCTGGCGCGGCATGGTGCGCGGATATTGCTTCTTGGTGCGTATGATGCTGCCCTGCCCGTGCCAAGGGCAGGGCAAGAAAGGTTTGGTGCGCCAGGGAAGGAATTGGTGCGCGCGTTGGTGCATCTTGATGCGCCACACTCACGATTCTGCCCTGCCCGCGCCAAGGGCAGGGCAATGACCCTTCCTTCATGGCCCGTGTTCGAAACTGGGCGGAGGCATGCGCTATACTAATTTTCCTTGGTTTCTTGGCACGGTAGTGGGCCTTAGTGCCTAGCTTCCTCATGGTTCTTTGTTCGAACCTTGTAGAATGCATGGGTAACATTTTTTGTTGAATTTCTTCCTTGTAGAGCCCGATTCTGCCCTCCACAAGGGCAGGGCAAGGTTTTCTTCTCCATGGTTCCAAGGCACATTTTGTGCTCTGCCCTTGGAGTGGGCAGGGCAGAGTTCCCTTTTCTTGCTCGGTCACCTAATGTTGCCCACCTAGAGGGCATTGTGCCCTTGTGGAGGGCAATGTTGCTTCCCCCATTGCAATGCGGCACGCTTCTCTCCTCTTTGGCCACGCTTTCCTTTTCTTGTGTTACGCTTCTTAGGCCACGCTTTTCATTTTCTTTTCTTTTCTTCACCTACAATAAACCAAAACAACCACTCCAAGTATCACTAAATTCAAGAGGCTTATAAATCAATTAAAATTCAATCAAAATTAGCTTAAACCTCATGATTTAACATTAATTTCATGGTGGTTGCTTGATTTAGAGAAGTTATGCATTTTCACTCCAAATCACTTACTTAGGATGCAAGAAAGTGCATAAATGCTAACAAAACAAATGAAATTAGCTTGAAAACTGGGTATATGATGACTTGTCATCATGGGGTGTCTGGTCCGTCAAGGGAGAGCTTCTGGCGCTTCAGCTTTTGTAGCTCATGCCCTTGCTTTTCTTGTTCCTTGATCTCGCGTACTCAAAAACCTAGGTTGTTACATTCTACCCTCCTAAAAGAAAATTTTGCCCTCAAAATTTCAGCCACGTGCAAGAATCCATCTTCAAGCGATCTATTTCCTTCAAGCCATCCTGACGATGAGATTGATCTGTTCCTTACAACATCCAAATCTCACACAACCATAGCCATGAACATCATAACAGCTATGAAAATAGCTATGGCTCACATCGATTCATCGTTCAGAGATCGATTAAACCATGCCTATTCACAGTCATTGAGGTCTTATCCGCACCAAACAATCAATATTAAGGTGATCAATCTTAATATCTCAAGTTAAGCACGAACATTCCCAAAATAAGCGCTCATAGACATTCATGCCTAATGTATCTTAAAGATACCCTAACGACATGAGACAAACAAGCAGAGTATGCAATGAAGCATAGTCAGTCCACTCCCCTTGCTCTACCGGGAACGAACTGCTCTGATACCAAATTGTAACGACCCAATTTCTGGTATGTCATGATCATACTAGAAACTGAGCGCTACCAACTTATCTTCCTAATTATTATCTATTATTTATTATATGAGCCTAATTCATTGTTAAAAGCGTAATTAGTTTGCAAGGTACTTTTTTTTAAACATTTGGATTAATAAACAGAATCATTCATAAGCAATTCACAAATAATAATAGATAAAACGGTTATAAACAACCACACATAAATACATCTCAAGCAATTGATAACATTCCGTGATCCAGCCTTTATTAGAGTATAGCCTTTTAGTTAGAACACCCCTAGACATAGCTAAATAATATCTATATACATACATATACATACAACATCCCAGGCCCTGACCTGTTCAAGAAGTCCTTAAGCTGGCACCTAGGCTAGCCTAGACTCTATACTCACCTAGTCCCTCTAAATTACTAAAGCGAGGGAAAATACGTTCTAAGTCTTCAAAACTCAAGTTAGGTGGAATGTCATCAAAAGGTGGAAGGTCATCTACTATTCCTCTGCACGATCATATGCCATAATAGAGCGTCTCTCAAGTACTTCATCGAGTATCCATATAACATCAGTCTCGTACACAGGATTTAGGTTAAAGTTCACATACGAACGGGGTGCAAACGTTGGCTGGTCTCATAGTATATACATATAACAGAGAACGAGATTCACCCTAGACTCAGAAGACGACCTAGAGCAGATTCATCTTTACGAACAATCATCATCGAACTACGGAAGGGTACTCATACTTCCATCTGAAGGGGGAAGGGAGAGAGAAGGGGTAAGAACTGGGGAGTTCTTAGTAGGGCCGGGGTTATTTGTTACGTTCATTAATTCCGTGTTGTTTGGTAGACGAATAATAGAATATAGAGAAATAGTTAACAGAAGATAGATAAATAGAGGAAGTAGAGAAATAGAAAACAGAACACAAATAGAAGAATACAAGAAAATAGAACACAGACACATTGAATAGAATACAAACAAAGAAAGAATACATTCAAACAACAATCATAACAGAGGAAATGCACAACCAAGTATGATGCATGTCTAGCCCTAGTGCAGGTAATGAGCTCATTTGTCGGTTACATACCCGCTCCCGACGTTACCCAGTAACCTCTGTCTGGATAAGGCTTTCCTGTTGGCAATATCCACTGCAAGCAACCTTTGTCTTGCAGGGTATCCACTGCAAGCAACCTTTGTCTTGCAGGGCGGCACTTATTAGCCGATATACGCCCAACACACTCACTGTAAGCAACCTCTGTCTTGCAGGAGCAAATACACACTCACTGTAAGCAACCTCTGTCTTACAAGAGCACACTAATCTCGATACCTCTGTAAGCAACCTCTGTCTTACTACAAAGCATTATAGCAATGTATCCCAGGAAAGCGTTCTCAGTGGTCGTACCACCATCTATCTGATTACTTCTATGCAGCAGATTCTTACATAATCATTCTCATTATCATCATTCATTAACATTCTCATTATTCATCATCACTTTCACATTCTTATGCAGTACCTCTTTCTTTCACTGTTCAATCATGCTATACAAACTCTACAGCTTTTACTTTTGCAACATCTTAACTCAAACCATTTCTCTTTATCACATTACTCTTTTCTCTTTTTCTTTTTACTCTGCTATGATTACTCTTTTCTCTGTATCCCTTTATTCTTCTCTGGTTACTCTGTTCTCTGTGTTTCTTTACTCTGCTCTGATTTCTCTGCTTAACATATGTATTTAAAGCTTATGTAAATTTCGGTATGAATAGTTAGTCTGTTCCAAGTATAGGTTCATTAAGTCTATACTGAAACATTTTAACTTTTTATATTATACCTAACCCTAGTTGCAATTCAAGGACTAACTATGTTGCCCTAGTTCGTTCACTAATCTCTGTCTATTTTTCTGTCATTAAAACTTTACAGAATTTTCTTTGGTTTTTATCTTTTCTTTAACTTTTTATCTTTCATTTATCTTTGCCTCACTAATATGTTCTTACCACTCTCTAAGTGTTTTATGAAGGTGATTATGAGATTCTGCAGTTAAAGTTGTCTTTCTAAGGCTTTTACAGAAAACTGCCTTTTCCGCATTATTTTATTATTTTTATTAAAATATTATTTTTAATTAAATATTATTATTTAATATTTTATTATTATTTATTATTTTATCGTTAAATTTTCGAAAATTACCCCACTTTAACTTTTAACCTTTAAAATTCACTTTTTACCACTCGTAACTTTTAATATTTCTACTTTAACCACCCTATCTTTCAGAAATTATAAAATAACCCCTCAAATACCAAAATAATTACAACCTTGCCCTTTTTAAGATCTAAAAGGTGTTCTTCATTGTTCTTCACCACACTCAAAGTGTTCTTCATGTTCTTCATAAATTCTTCAAATTCTTTCTCTGTTTTTACCCGTTTTTCAATCTTTTCATCAACCGATTTTTACCAAAATTCATAATAAATTAGCAGCCACCAAAACCCAATCTTTTCTACTTGATTTTTAACACAAATTGAACCCCAATTTAAGCTCTAGGGTTCGTTTTTCCAGAAGCCCTCAAGAACAACATTCATAGCTTGAATATCATCAAATTTCATAAAAAATTCAATAAACTATCACCAAGAATAACTCATATAAGCAATCAATTTCAAGCATAACCAAACCATATCATAATCACACATCTCAAACACAATCAATCAAGATTAAATTCGTCACACCCTACCTGGTTTTGCTGCTCCAAATTCGGTTAGACTTTCAGGTGGTCCTTAAGCACTTTTTCCTCCTAAATCACATCAAGAACAACTTTAAATCCAAAAACCCTCAACTAACCAAATCTCACTCAACATGTTAGGAAGTGATTTCTAACCTTAGACTTGCTGGAAAATCACGTTTCTTGGCCCTCAAGTCAAGTTAAACATGATTCCTAAGGAAGAACATCAAGAAAATACATGTTTAAGCATGTTTCCTTGAAAACCGAATTGAAGAGGGAGGGAGACAGCCATCTCACCTTATTTCCAGCCTTGATATGTTATATGGTTATGTAGAGGAAGAAGAGAGGATCATTTTGGTGAAATCAGAATTTTGATTTCAGTTTTAGTTCAGAAGAAATCAAGCTTTAAAGATTAAGTGTTCATGAAAGTTTCTCTCTTTTCTCTCTTGTTAATTTCGGCCACAAAGTGAAAATGAACCAGCCTTGGGGGTTTTGGGGGGTGTAAGGTGAGTTGTGATTGGTTGGCTTGGAGGTGGATTAAAATAAAATTAAAATATCTCAGGTGTATAACTACTAAAACTAGGTGTATCCGAACACACGTAAAAACATCTCTAAAAATTATTTTCTGAGCTACTAGCATAAATGACACTAGTAACATATTTATTATGAGAATAGAACATGTATGATGAGGCCTTAGCACTGCTAAAGTCATCAAAGAGTGCTGGTGCTAAGTTGCACTAATAAACTGTGAACCGAGTTAAACCGATTTTCTAGTTTTAACTAAAACTGACCAGGTAACCTTATAATATCATTCAAGAAGCTTCTAATACTCATATAATGATGATATTATACTATTATCTCTCTTCTCTCATGAATCGAGTCCGGTTCGTCAAATTGAGATTATTTACGGAAAATAGAATCAAAACTCCTAACCGATATGGTTTAAAAACAAAGTTCTTCGTGACTACGTGATGAGCGGATATTTTATACGCTTTTTGGGGGTAATTTCATGTAGATTTTAGTATGTTTTAATTAGTTTTTAGTAGAATATCATTAGTTTTTAGGGGAAAATCATATTTCTGGTCTTTACTATGAGTTTGTGTATTTTTCTGTGATTTCAGGTATTTTCTGGCTGAAATTGAGGGAGCTGAGCAAAAATCTGATTTAGGCTGAAAAAGGACTGTTGATGTTGTTGGATCCTGACCTCCCTGCACTCGGAATGGATTTTCTGGAGCTACAAGAGTCAATTGGCGCGTTCTCAATTGGGCTGGAAATTAGACATCCAGGGCTTTCCAGCAATATATAATAGTCCATACTTTGCGCAAAAATAGATGAGGTAAACTGGCGTTCAACGCCAGTTTCATGCTGCTGTCTGGCGTCCAGCGCCAGAAATAGGTTACAAGTTGGAGTTCAGCGCCCAAAACACGTTACAACCTAGCGTTCAACTCCAGAAACAGCCCAAGCACGTGAGAAGCTTAAGTCTCAGCACCAGTACACACCAAGTGGGCCCCAAAAGTGGATTTTTGCACCAATTATCTTAGTTTACTCATTTTCTGTAAACCTAGGTTACTAGTTTACTATTTAAACAACTTTTAGAGACTTATTTTGTACCTCATGGCATTTTCAGATCTGAATTACATACTCTTTGACGGCATGAGTCTCTAAACTCCATTGTTGGGGGTGAGGAGCTCTGCAGCCTCTCGATGAATTAATGCAATTACTTATATTTTTCCATTCACATATGCGTGTTCCTATCTAAGATGTTCATTCGCGCTTAATCAGGGAGAAGGTGATGATCCGTGACACTCGTCACCTTCTTCACTCCATAAACGTGTGTCTGACAACCACCTCCGTTCTACATCAGATCGAATGAGTATCTCTAAGATTCCTTAATCAGAATATTCGTGGAATAAGCTAGACTGATAGCGGCATTCATGAGAATCCGGAAAGTCTAAACCTTGTCTGTGGTATTCCGAGTAGGATTCTGGGATTAGATGACTGTGATGAGCTTCAAACTCCTGAAGGCTGGGCGTTAGTGACAGACGCAAAAGAATCATTGGATTCTATTCCAACCTGATTGAGAACCAACAGATGATTAGCCGTGCTGTGACAGAGCATTTGGACCATTTTCACTGAGAGGATGGGAAGTAGCCATTGACAACGGTGACACCCTATATAGAACTTGCCATGGAAGAAACTTTGCAATTATGTTATTGAGTTGAATATTACATTGCAGCGATTCAGAGGACAAAGCATCTCCAAAACCCCAACATACTCTTCATTACTGCATTACAAGTAATTAATTCACGCTCTTTTAATTTTCTAATAATTCCTACTGATAATTTTAACTGATATCCTGACAAAGAATAATAAAATAAACATATATTGCTTCAAACCAATAATCTCCGTGGGATCGACCCTTACTCACGTAAGGTATTACTTGGACGACCCAGTGCACTTGCTGGTTAGTTGTGCGGATCGCAAAAGTGTGATTGCAATTTCGTGAACCAAGTTTTTAGCGCCGTTGCCGGGGATTGTTCAAGTTTGAACAACTAAAGGTTTATTTTATTTCTTAGATTAGGAAGATTTTGGCAATTGGGTCAGAGTCTTTTATTTTCTTTTCAAAATTATTATTTTTCTTTTTCAATTTTAATTTTTTTTCTTGAGTTTAGTGTCTTGTTCTAAGTTTGGTGTCAATTGCATATTTTATATTTTTCTTTAAAACTTTCGTATTTATGTCTTCAAGTTGTTCTTGTTTATTTTTCTTATTTGATCTTCAATTTTTCTTGTTCTGTGTGTTTTCGTGTTTTTTTTGTACTTTTTCAAAACATTAGTTTTCAAAATTTTTATTTTTATCCATAAATATAATACATCTTTAAAAACAACATTGAATTTATAGCTCAGTTGGCTAGAGCGTTGGTCTATGTTCTTGGCAATTGGGCATCTTCTTTTTAAAATCTTTTTTCAAAAATAATTTTTCTTGATTTAATCTTGTGCCAAACTTTAAGTTTGGTGTTTTCTTGTTGATCTATCTTTAATTTTTGAAAATTTATCTTGGTTTTCTAAAAATTTTAAGTTTGGCGTTCTTTCTTTTGTTCTTGGTGTTCTTGTGAATCTTCGAGGTGTTCTTGAGTCTTTCTTGTGTTTTGATCTTAAAATTTTTAAGTTTGGTGTTCCTTGGTGTTTTCCCTCCAAAATTTTTGAAAATAAGGAGCATTAGATCTAAAAATTTTAAATCTTGTGTCTTTTGTGTGTTTTTCTCTTTCATCATAAAATTCAAAATTCAAAAAAATATCTTTTCTAACTAATTTTAAACTATATTTTCGAAATTTTTATATAAAAATTTAGATTTCAATTTCAAAATTTTTCAATTCTTATCTTTTTAAGTTTTTTTTTTTAAAAAAAGGTATTTTTAATATATATTTTATTATCTTTTTCAAAAATATCCTAACCACTTTCTCTTTTTCCTCAAATTTTTCGAAAATCTTCATAAACTTTTTCAAATTTTTATAAATTTTAATTTTTAATTTTCTTTCTTTATTTATTTTATTTTTATTTTGGTTTTTGTTTTATTTTATTATTTCGAAAATTATTCTTATAATAAAATAGACAATATCAACATCTATACCATCTCCCTTGCTCCATCATGGAACTAAGTGGAAATGAACAGTCCAGAAGGACTCTGGGGTCATATGCTAACCCCACTACTGCTTCATATGGGAGTAGTATCTGTATACCCTCCATTGGAGTTAGTAGCTTTGAGTTGAATCCTCAGCTCATTATCATGGTGCAGCAAAGCTGCCAGTATTCCGGTCTTCCACATGAAGAACCTACAGAGTTTCTGGCATAATTTTTACAAATTGCTGACACAGTACATGATAAAGAAGTAGATCAGGATGTCTACAGATTATTACTGTTTCCATTTGCTCTAAAAGATCAAGCTAAGAGGTGGTTAAATAACCAACCTAAGAACAACATAAAGACATGGAAACAGCTGTCAGAAAAATTCCTAAATCACTATTTTCCTCCAAAACGGATGACACAACTAAGGATGAGCATCCAAGGCTTCAAACAAGGAGATAATGAATCTCTTTATGATGCTTGGGAGAGATACAGAGAGATGCTGAGAAAATGCCCCTCTGAAATGTTTTCAGAGTGGGTGCAATTAGACATCTTCTACTATGGGCTTACAGAAAAAGCTCAGATTTCTCTAGATCACTCAGCTGGTGGATCTATACATATGAGAAAAACAATTGAAGAAGCACAAGAGCTCATTGATACAGTTGCCAGAAATCAGCATCTGTACCTAAGCAGTGAATCTTCCATGAAAGAAGAAGCTAAAACAGTAACTGCTGAACTCAGTCCTGTAGATCAGGCTAATGAACTCAATCAGCAGCTGGATTTTCTAACTCAGCAGCTAGCCGAATTCAAGGAAATATTACAAGAAACAAGAATGGCTAATATGAATATGGAAGTACAGTTAAAGCAAACAGAAAAGCAACTGTCAAAACAAATAACAGAAGAATGCAAAGCAGTTCAATTAAGAAGTGGGAAAACATTAAATACCTCACCTCAAAGCAGCAGGAAGCCAAGAAATGAACAAATGGCTACTCAAAATCCCTCTGAGGACAATCAGAGCCCAGAGAGGAATAATGCTGGCGCTGAACGCCCAAACCATGCTCATTCCTGGCGTTCAACGCCAGAAACAAGCAAGGATTTGGCGTTGAATGCCCAAAGGGAGCACAGTTCTTGCTTTCAGACGCCAGAAACAGATAAGGAGCTAGCGTCTAACGCCATTCCAGCTTCCACCCCTGATATTCAAATGCCAGTGGGGGATCAGACACATACAAGTGCTGATAATAACCCTTCTAAAAAGGCTTCCTAATCCACATCTGCAGGCAATAAACCTGCAGCAACTAAGGTTGAGGAATATAAAGCCAAAATGCCTTATCGTCAAAAACTCTGCCAAGCGGAACAGGATAAGCAATTTGCCCGCTTTACAGACTATCTCAGGACTCTTGAAATAAAGATTCTGTTTGCAGAAGCACTTGAGCAAATACCCTCTTATGCTAAGTTCATGAAAGAGATCTTAAGTCATAAGAAGGATTGGAGGGAAACTGAAAAAGTTTACCTCACTGAAGAATGCAGTGCAGTCATTCTGAAAAGCTTACCTGAGAAGCTTGAAGATCCCGGGAGCTTTATCATACCATGTACATTAGAGGGTAATTGTACCAAGCAAGCTCTATGTGATCTTGGGGCAAGTATCAACCTAATACCTGCATCTATTATCACAAAGCTTGGTTTGACTGAAGAAGTCAAACCAACCCGGATATGTCTTCAACTTGCTGATGGCTCCATTAAATACCCATCAGGCGTGATTGAAGATATGATTGTCAAGGTTGGCCCATTTACCTTTCCCACTGACTTTGTGGTGCTGGAAATGGAGGAGCACAAGAGTGCAACTCTCATTCTAGGAAGACCTTTCCTAGCAACTGGCCGAACCCTCATTGACGTCCAAAAAGGGGAAGTAACCCTGAGAGTCAATGAGGAGGAGTTCAAGTTGAATGTTGTCAAAGCTATGCAACATCCAGACATCCAAATGACTGCATGAGTGTTGATATCATTGACTCTTTGGTAAGAGAGGTCAATATGGCTGAGAGTCTCGAATCAGAGCTAGAGGACATCTTTAAAGATGTTCAGCCTGATCTGGAGGAATCAGAGAGAATAATAGAACCTCTAAAAATCCCTCAGGAAGAGGAGAAACCTCCTAAACCCGAGCTCAAACCATTACCACCATCCCTGAAATATGCATTTCTAGGAGAAGGTGATACCTTTCCTGTAATCATAAGCTCTGCCTTAGAGCCACAGGAAGAGGAAGCACTAATTCAAGTGCTAAAGACACACAACACAGCTCTTGGGTGGTCCATCAGTGATCTTAAGGGCATTAGCCCAGCCAGATGCATGCACAAGATCCTATTGGAGGGTGACGCTAAGCCAGTGGTCCAACCACAAAGGCGGCTGAATCTAGCCATGAAGGAAGTGGTGCAGAAGGAGGTCACTAAATTACTAGAGGCTAGGATTATTTATCCTATTTCTGATAGCCCTTGGGTAAGCCCTGTCCAAGTCGTCCCTAAGAAGGGAGGCATGACAGTGGTTCATAATGAAAAAAATGAACTGGTTCCAACAAGAACAGTTACAGGGTGGCGTATGTGTATTGATTATAGAAGGCTCAATACAGCCACCAGAAAGGATCATTTTCCTTTACCATTCATAGACTAGATGCTAGAAAGACTAGCAGGTCATGAATACTACTGCTTCTTGGATGGATATTCAGGCTATAATCAAATTGCAGTAGATCCCCAGGATCAAGAAAAAATGGCATTCACATGTCAATCTGGAGTATTTGCATACAGAAGGATGCCATTTGGCTTATGCAATGCACCTGCAACCTTTCAGAGGTGCATGCTCTCAATTTTCTCTGATATGGTGGAAAAATTTCTGGAAGTCTTCATGGATGACATTTCAGTATTTGGAGACTCATTCAGCTCCTGTCTTAACCATCTAGCACTTGTTCTAAAGAGATGCCAAGAGACTAACCTGGTTTTAAACTGGGAGAAGTTTCACTTTATGGTGACTGAAGGAATTGTCCTTGGGCACAAAATCTCGAACAAGGGTATAGAGGTGGATCAAGCTAAGGTAGAAGTAATTGAAAAATTACCACCACCTGTCAATGTTAAGGCAATCAGAAGCTTTCTGTGGCATGCAGGATTCTATAGGAGGTTTATAAAAGATTTTTCAAAAATTGCCAAACCTCTGAGTAATCTGCTAGCTGCTGACACGCCATTTTTCTTTGATAAGGAGTGCCTGCAGGCGTTTGAGACCCTGAAAGCTAAGCTGGTCACAGCACCAGTCATCTTTGCACCAGACTGGACATTACCATTTGAATTGATGTGTGATGCCAGTGATCATGCCATTGGTGCAGTGTTGGGACAGAGGCATGACAAGCTCATGCACGTCATTTACTATGCTAGCCGTGTTTTAAATGACGCACAGAAGAACTACACAACCACAGAAAAAGAATTACTTGCAGTGGTTTATGCCATTGACAAGTTCAGATCCTATTTAGTAGGAGCAAAAGTGATTGTGTACACTGATCATGCTGCTCTTAAATATCTACTCACAAAGCAGTATTCAAAACCCAGACTTATAAGATGGGTGTTGCTTCTGCAAGAGTTTGATATAGAAATAAGAGACAGAAAAGGGACAGAGAATCAGGTAGCAGATCACCTGTCCCGAATAGAACCAGAAGAAGGGGCGTCCCTCCCTCTTACTAAGATCTTTGAAAACTTTCCGGATGAGCAACCCTTTGCCATTCAGGAAGTGCCATGGTTTGCAGACATTACAAACTACAAGGCAGTGAGATTCATACCCAAAGAATACAGTAGGCAGCAATCAAAGAAGCTGATCACGGATGCAAAGTATTATCTTTGGGATGAGCCGTATCTCTTTAAGAGATGTGCAGACGGAGTAATCCGTAGATGTGTGCCTAAAGAAGAAGCGCAGAAGATCCTATGGCACTGCCATGGATCATAGTATGGAGGACATTTTGGAAGTGAGCGAACAGCCACAAGAGTCCTCCAATGCGGCTTCTACTGGCCTACCCTCTATAAAGATTCCCGAGCGTTTGTACTTAATTGTGACAGTTGCCAAAGATCTGGTAATCTGCCTCACAGTTATGCCATGCCTCAACAAGGGATCTTAGAGATTGAGTTATTTGATGTATGGGGTATTGACTTCATGGGACCTTTCCCACCATCATACTCAAATACTTATATTCTGGTGGCAGTGGATTATGTATCCAAATGGGTGGAAGCTATTGCAACACCCACTAATGACACTAAGACCATGTTAAAATTCTTCCAGAAACACATCTTCAGCAGATTTGGTACCCCTAGAGTATTAATCAGTGATGGGGGCACTCATTTCTGCAATAAACAGCTTTACTATGCTTTGGTTCGTTATGGAGTTAGCCACAGGGTAGCCACTCCATATCATCCACAGACAAATGGGCAAGCTGAAGTCTCTAACAGAGAACTTAAAAGAATCCTGGAACGGACTGTAATTAACCGTAGAAAGGATTGGGCAAGAAGCTTGGATGATGCTCTGTGGGCATACAGAACAGCATTCAAGACCCCTATAGGGACCTCTCCATACCAGCTCGTGTATGGAAAGGCATGTCACTTGCCAGTGGAACTGGAACACAAGGCCTACTGGGCAACCAGATTCCTGAACCTTGATGCCAAGCTAGCTGGAGAAAAAAGATTGCTCCAGTCAAATGAGCTCGAGGAATTTAGACTCAATGCTTTCGAGAATGCAAAAATTTACAAAGAGAAAGCAAAAAGATGGCATGATAAGAAGCTGTCATCCAGAGTCTTTGAGCCGAGGCAGAAAGTTCTGCTATTTAATTCTAGGCTCAAATTATTCCCAGGGAAATTAAAATCCCGGTGGAGAGGTCCATATGTGATTACAAGTGTATCACCATATGGATACATAGAGCTTCAGGATAATGACTCTAACAAAAAATTCATCGTTAATGGACAAAGAGTTAAACATTATCTTGAAGGCAATTTTGAGCAAGAATGCACAAAACTGAGACTTGATTAGAGCTCAGTAATAGTCCAGCTAAGGACAATAAAGAAGCGCTTGCTGGGAGGCAACCCAGCCATTTACAAAATTTAATTTTATTTGTTTTTGTTAATTAATTGATTTTTACAGGTATATGTCAAAGTATCTTCAAAAGGTAAAATAGCAATTGATTGAATTCACAGAGTTACAGGGGAATTTGGAAGCTCACTGGCATGAAAAAGCCAGTAAAAAACGTTTTGGGCGTTGAACGCCCAAAAGAAGCATCCACTGGGCGTTCAACGCCAGTAAGGATAGCCATCTGGGCGTTGAACGCCAGAAAGGAGCATCTTCTGGGCGTTAAACGCCAGAAAGAAGCTCCTTCTGGGCGTTTAACGCCAGAATTACAGCATCTTGGGTGTTTAAAAAAACGCCCAGTGACAAAAGACTTCCTGGCGTTCAACGCCAGAAAGAAGCAGCAGCTGGGCGTTGAACGCCAAGGAGAAGCAGCAATTGGGCGTTAAACGCCCAAAACAAGCAGCATTTGGGCGTTTAACGCCAGAATGGTGGGGAGGAGGTAAAATTCGTTTTTCTTCACAAATTTTCTAATTTTTATGTTTCAATTCATGATTTCTTGCATAAACATATTTCAAAATATTATCCTTCAATTCCAAAAATTTTAATCCTAATTTCTAAAAACCCTAATTTCTAAAATCCCTTTTTCAAAAATATCAAATGTATCTTAATTCATAAACACAAATCTTTTTCCAATCCAAATATTTTTCAAATCTTTTTTAACTCATCATATCTTTTGGATTTCGAAATTGCCTCTCCCTCTATTCCTCTCCTATCCTTTCTTTTGCTTGAGGACAAGCAAACCTCTAAGTTTGGTGTGATTTGCCATGATCACTGAGCTAAAACTCATCAAGATCATGGCACCTAAGGGAACAGGAAGAGCAAGGATGTGACTTGAAGGAACTGAAGCGTCAGAAATTATCTCTTGAAGGATCAAGCATCCCACAGACTAGAGGAACCCCCACTTCCCAAAATAAAGGTTGTTGAGTCCTAATCTTTGCCTTAACTTTGTGATAATTGTTCTTATTATGAATTTACCTTAGAAGTTATATATTAGTAGTAGTAATTAGTATCTCTATTTTGATTTTATCTCCAACTAAGCTATAATTTATTTTTCTCATCATCATCAAACATGAATAAAATAGTAGATTTTTAGAATAAAGAGGCAATATTTTTTCGAGTTCTTAATAAGGAAAATTCTAATTATTTATATGTGGTGGCAATACTTTTTGTCTTCTGAATGAATGCTTGAACAGTGTATATTTTTTATATTGAATTTTATGAATGTTAAAATTGTTGGCTCCTGAAAGAATAATGAACAAGAGAAATGTTATTGATGATCTGAAAAATCATGAAAGTGATTCTTGAAGCAAGAAAAAGCAGTGAAAAAAGCAAGCTTGCGAAAAAAAAAGAAAGAAGAAAAGTGAAAAAAATAGAAAGAAAAAGAAAAAGCAAGCAGAAAAAGCCAATAGCCCTTAAAACCAAAAGGCAAGGGTAAAAAAGATCCAAGGCTTTGAGCATCAATGGATAGGAGGGCCCAAGAAAATAAAATCCAGGCCTAAGCGGCTAAATCAAGTTGTCCCTAACCATGTGCTTATGTCATGAAGGTTCAAGTGAAAAGCTTGAGACTGAGTGGTTAAAGTCGTGATCCAAAGCAAAAAGAGTGTGCTTAAGAGCTCTGGACACCTCTAACTGGGGACTCTAGCAAAGTTGAGTCACAATCTGAAAAGGGTTCACCCAGTCATGTGTCTGTGGCATTTGTGTATCCAGTGGTAATACTAGAAAACAAAGTGCTTAGGGCCACGACCAAGACTCATAAAAGTAGCTGTGTTCAAGAATTAACATACTTAACTAGGAAAATCAATAATACTATCTGAATTCTGAGTTCCTATGGATGCCAACCATTCTGAATTTCAAAGGATAAAGTGAGATGCCAAAACTGTTCAGAGGCAAAAAGCTACTAGTCCCGCTCATCTAATTAGAATCTGGGCTTCACTTAAAACTCTGAGATATTATTGCTTCTTGACTTCTTTTTATCCTCTTTTATTTATCTAGTTGCTTGGGGACAAGCAACGGTTTAAGTTTGGTGTTGTGATGAGCGGATATTTTATACGCTTTTTGGTGGTAATTTCATGTAGATTTTAGTATGTTTTAATTAGTTTTTAGTAGAATATCATTAGTTTTTAGGCGAAAATTATATTTCTGGACTTTACTATGAGTTTGTGTATTTTTCTATGATTTTAGGTATTTTCTGGCTGAAATTGAGGGAGCTGAGCAAAAATCTGATTTAGGCTGAAAAAGGACTGCTGATGTTGTTGGATCCTGACCTCCCTGCACTCGGAATGAATTTTCTGGAGCTACAGAAGTCCAATTGGTGCGTTCTCAATTGGACTGGAAAATAGACATTCAGGGCTTTCCAGAAACATATAATAGTCCATACTTTGCGCGAAAATAGATGACGTAAACTGGCGTTCATGCTGCTGTCTAGCGTCCAGCGCCAGAAACAGGTTACAAGTTGGAGTTCAGCGCCCAAAACACGTTACAACCTGGCGTTCAACTCCAGAAACAGCCCAAGCACGTGAAAAGCTTATGTCTCAGCCCCAGTACACACCAAGTGGGCCCCAGAAGTGGATTTCTGCACCAATTATCTTAGTTTACTCATTTTCTGTAAACCTAGGTTACTAGTTTACTATTTAAACAACTTTTAGAGACTTATTTTGTACCTCATGACATTTTCAGATCTGAATTACATACTCTTTGTCGGCATGAGTCTCTAAACTCCATTGTTGGGGGTGAGGAGCTCTGCAGCCTCTCGATGAATTAATGCAATTACTTATATTTTTCCATTCACATATGCGTGTTCCTATCTAAGATTTTCATTCGCGCTTAATCAGGGAGAAGGTGATGATCTGTGACACTCATCACCTTCCTCACTCCATGAACGTGTGTCTGACAACCACCTCCGTTCTACATCAGATTGAATGAGTATCTCTAAGATTCCTTAATCAGAATCTTTGTGGTATAAGCTAGACTGATGGCGGCATTCATGAGAATCCGAAAAGTCTAAACCTTGTCTGTGGTATTCCGAGTAGGATTCTGAGATTGGATGACTGTGACGAGCTTCAAACTCCTGAAGGCTGGGCGTTAGTGATAGATGCAAAAGAATCATTGGATTCTATTCCAACCTGATTGAGAACCAACAGATGATTAGCCGTGCTGTGACAGAGCATTTGGACCATTTTCACTGAGAGGATGGAAAGTAGCCATTTACAACGGTGACACCCTACATAGAGCTTGCCATGGAAGGAACTTTGCAATTATGTTATTGAGTTGAATATTACATTACAGGGATTCAGAGGACAAAGCATCTCCAAAACCCCAACATACTCTCCATTACTGCATTACAAGTAATTAATTCACGCTCTTTTATTTTTCTAATAATTCCTACTGATAATTTTAATTGATATCCTGACTAAGAATAATAAAATAAACATAGATTGCTTCAAACCAATAGTCTCCGTGGGATCGACCCTTACTCACGTAAGGTATTACTTGGACGACCCAGTGCACTTGCTGGTTAGTTGTGCGGATTGCAAAAGTGTGATTGCAATTTTGTGCACCACTGCGTTATCGAGCTTGCCTCAAAAAGGTTCTAGCTTCAAGATGACATAATGACAATGAGGATTGAGATACTTGATGATATATCAAAGGTTCTCCCCTTACTGATCCTCCGGAGTTCTCCGTACTTTCAGAAAAGATCTCGCGTACTCGAAAACCTAGGTTGTTACACATTGCTTCTTGCAGCTTGGTGACAGATGCTTCTAGGCGGGCCCAGTAGTCAATTTAAGGGATCTCTGGGAGGAACTCCTGCGCCCTCTTCTTGATGAAGTTGTCGTGTACTTGTTGTCCCTCCATTGACTTTTTGGTGATTGGATGCTCGACTGAGATAAACTCATCCACTCCCATCTTTATGCCAGCATCTTATAGAGCAGAGAGATTAAGCTTGGGTAAGCTAATTTGGCTTCAGTGGAGTTCTTATTTGCAATTGTGTAAATCTCACAAGAAATCAGATTATGAATCTCAACTTCGTTTCCCAGCATATTGCAATAAATCATCATTGCTCTTTTGACAGTGACCACAGAGCGGTTGCTAGTGGGCAGTATAGAATGCCCAATTAAGTCCAACCAGCCCCTAGCGACTGGTTTGAGATCTCATCTTTTGAGTTGGTTTGGAACATCTTTTGAGTTGGTTATCCACTTAGTTCTAGGGAGGCATATGTCCTCTAGAACTTGGTCCAAGCGCTTATCTACTTTCACCATTCTCCTATTAAAGGATTTTGGATCATCTTGTAGTTGAGGCAGCTTGAAGACCTCTCTTATTTTGTCTAGGTGGAAGTAAATAGTCTTCCTTCTGACCATAGTTCGAAAGGTATGGAAGGCAGTTCCCATCATTCTCTGCTTATCTGTTAACCATAGATTTGAGTAGAATTCCTTGACCATGTTTCTTCCAACCTTTGTCTCAGGATTAGCTAGGATTTCCCAACCTCTGTTTCGAATCTATTCTTGGATCTCCGGATATTCGTCTTCTTTCAGATCGAACTTAACTTCTGGGATCACTGACCTCAAACCCATTATTTTGTGGTAATGGTCTGCATGTTATTTGGTTAAGAACCTCTCTTGATTTCAAAGTGGTTTTGGATTATTCTCTTTTTTACCTCTTAGAGTGGTTTGTTTTCCTTTATGAGCCATGATCTTGGTAAGTTTTTTCTCAGTGATCATGGAAAAACACACCAAACTTAGAGGTTTGCTTGTCCTCAAGCAAAAGAAAGGAAAGGAGAGGAATAGAGGGGGAGACAGATTCGAATGGTGGAGGTTTGGGATGGCCGAACGTGTATTTAAAAGGGAGGGGGTAGGTCTTGAAAATTTTTTTAAAAGATATAATAGGAAGATATGATTTGTAAAAGATGAATCATGATATAAAAAGATGAGATTTTAAAATTCAGAAGATATGGAAAAGATATAAAGAAGTTAAATCTAAACTTTTGTTGATGTGTCCAAGAATTAAAAGAAGATATAATGAGTTGAAAAAGATTTGGAAAGAAATAGAAAAGATAAATGAGTTTTTGAAAAAGATTTAAAAGAGATTTTGAAAAAAAATTAAAAAGAATCTAGAAGATTATTAAATTTTTGATAATTGAATTTGAGAGATGAAAATTTGTAACATGTTTATGCAGAAAATTATGAATTAAAACATGAAAATTTGAAAAAAATTGAAGTGAAAACAAAATCTCCTCCCCCTATCCGTTCTGGCGTTAAACACCCAGAATGGTATCCATTCTGGCGTTTAACGCCCATTTGTTGGCAATTTTGGGCATTTAACGCCCAGCCAGGTACCCTGGCTAGCATTAAACGAATTCTCCACTTTTGCATGCTTTTCCTTCATCCTTCTAAGCCATACTTGCCTTCAATCACTTAAACAAACACATCAAGGTATCAAATGGAATAGAAGCCAAATTAAAATTATCAATTTTAAGCATAAAAAGCATGGTTTTTATCACTAAGCACAATTAGGAAAAATTCATAAACATGTGCTATTTCAATGAATAAGTGCAAGAGAAGTTAAAAAATCCACCCAATTAAAGCAAATAAATACCATGAAGTGTGGTTTTATCACACCGCCATACTTAAACAATATCACGTCCTCATGCTATACTTCAAGAAGGATAAGACCAAGGGATGCAACACTTATTCAAAATAAACTATCTATATGCAATCTACCTAAATGCATTCAACTTCTTGGTCAAAATAAAACAATTTCCAAGAGTATATATATAAACATAAGGGCTAAAGCAATCACAACCAAGTCAAATCCAACAATTGATTAGAGTTCTAGAAAAGAATTTATAAACTTGCAAGATAAGAAATAATAATCGGTGAAAACATAGAATTGAGCAATCGAACTCTCAACGGTTGTGTATAAGCTCTAATCGCTCAAATGTTTAGGGTTGGTTCACTTAATTCTCCTCTAATCTTGCTTTCTAAGATTTGTTCTTCATCTAACAATCAACAATTATTCAATGCATGCATACAAACATCATGAGGACTTTTTCAAGGTTGTAATGGGGCTAGGGTAAAGGTAAGGATGTATATGGTGAAGTGAGCTTGAAATTTAAATATTTGATTAACTTAAATTCTCTCTCCTAACACATATAACAACCTATACAATTCAAATGCAAATCTAACTACTCATTATTCATTTTTTCACATACTCATGCATTCTCTTTTTAATCACAACACATATGCATTGTCATTATTACTTTACTTTAGGGTGTTTTGTCTATTTTTTATTGCTTTTTTCTCTTCTTTTGCTTTTTTTTCTTTTTATTTTTCTTTATTTTTTGTTTTCTCTTTTTTTTTTTTATTTCAAAATAAAATATATACAAAAGTATCAATGCATATGGTTTAAAATACACTTTTATCTCAACTAATATTCTCAAATTTTCCACACTTGAATGATACACACTCTCACTAGCCTAAGCTAATCAAACATTCAAATTGAGGATATTTATTCTTTTTCACTTAGGGGGTAGTGATGTGCTAAATTAAGAACAAAAGAGGATTAAAATAGGCTTAAAATTAGCTAACAATGATGGCTAAAAGGGTAAGGCCATTTGGGTAAATGAGCTTAATTGAAATGAAGGCCTTAATCATATAAATGCATTCATACACAGAATAATGGACATAATGAATCAAACAAATCAAAGATTACAATCATAAAAAGAGAGTAACACACATAAAAATGAAAATAGTGGTTAATATGATGCAACCCCACAATTAGGCTCAAACCTCACATGGTTGTATATTCTTAGCTCAAAAATGATGTTCCATAATATATTTCAAGTACGTTTCAATGAAAAAATATCAACTCAAATCAATTTTGGAATGCCCTATAAAGAAATGGTCTTGGAATTTTCATTATTTTGACTAAGCTTATTATATATATGTATATATGAAAAGAATTGCAATAAACTAAAAAAAATACAAAAAGAGCTCTGAATTATATACAAGCCAAGAAAGATGCAACTAAGAATTCTAAAAGACCTAGTACTAGAATAAAATAAAATGTGAAAGTATTTGGAATTAGAAAATTTTCACCCAAGATTGGCTGCTCGGTTAGACGACCGACCTCCCCACACTTAAAAGTTTGCACGGTCCTTAGTGCATTTAAAGATGAGCAAGGGGGTACGGCAACTGCACGGATTGCCACCTTCAACTGATGGATCAACCAGTTGATGCAAGATCTTTCTTCTGCTTTCCTTTTTTGCTTATGGTAAATCATCCTGAAAGATAGAAAACAAGATAGTAAGACAAGTAAATGCAAAAGTAAGGAAGAATAGATTGTTGGAATGAGGTAATGATTACTAAGATGAAGTGAGTTAATTAGTTTGTGACATTAAGAAAAATAGTGCGTGAATTCTAAATTGCACGCGGGATAGAATTCATACACTAGCATTGAATGCTTTGTCACAATTACACAAAAGAAATATGCACTTCACTCACTCTAGTGTGCTTGAGATACTTTAAAGAAAATTTGTATGTTAAGACAAACAAACAAGTAATAAAAAAGCATAAAATCACTCAAGCAAGAATCAAGTAATTGTGAAATGAATAATGAATGGAAATTAGTTTATTTGCAAGAAAACTTAACAGACCAAGAAACATATGGGACTCAAATATCAATCAATGACACACTCTGAATTTCTGCTCGCATCACCTAATTGACATAAAGTGGGGAGCATGGGTGCTATGAAACTTAGGAAAAGAGAGATAGCATAGAATCGATAACATAGAAAGCATGGTCCACAAAGGTTGAGAATTTCAAAAAGATGTCCCTAGGTAAGCTTACAATACAATTTCATAATTCCATAATATCGATGCTCAAACTTGGTAATGTAAATAAAAGTCAACATAAGCAAGCATCACCTAACAACAAATGCATCAAATAGAAGCAAATGGCCTAATGATAGATAATGAAATCAAATTATATGGTGGCCAAAACATGCAATTCAAAAAATTTAGAACGCTTTGAAGGCAATGTCATAAGTACTTGGTATGCACAAAACTAAGCATGATGAATTCAATACCAAGCAACAAATTATAACCTCAATAAAGGAATCCAACAATGAGTAATTCAACAGCAAAAAAAAAATCAGATTAATAATCCAACACTTTTCACCAAAATCTAACCTATCTTAACCATCTAATCTACTAAAACAGAAAATTAAACTAATGAAGATGGTGGTGGATGGTGAATGATGAGGATGGATGTTAGTTCAATGAGGGAAAGAAGAGAAGAGAAGAGAAAAGAAGAAAAGAAACGGAGAGAAGAGAGGAAAGGAAACGTGTATGAAATAGGGGAGACACGCGTACGCAGAAGGCATGAGTACGTGTGATTTGAGTATTTTTTTTAATATACAGATATATATCTCGCGTAAACATCAGTAGAGCCACGTACGCGATATGGTCCAAAAACACAAGGATTCGCATGTGGCAATATGGCCACGTACGTGAGAGGGTGAAATCGTAGGGTCGCGCATACATGTGGGTCATGGATAAATGATTTTAAAGATTTTTCATCTTTTTATACCAAATCAAGCATTCCAAACATCCAAAAAGTTACCTAAACACTACCAAACCTTATTTAACACACTAGACTACCAACCAAACTAAACATGGAATTAAACTTATTTACCAATATATACAAAAGAAAAAAATGAAAAGAGTTTACCATGGTGGGATATCTCCTAACTAGCACTTTTGGTTATAGTCCTTAAGTTGGTTATTTGGTGAGCTCCTTGCCAAAGAGGCTTGTGTTTGAACTCTTCCTTGAATTCCCACCAATGATTGTATTTCCAATAGCCTCCGGGATTCCAAACTAGGTGCACCAAGCTTCCAAGTTATCTCAAGCAAATAACAAAACCACAAAGTTGTTGATTTCCAAATTGTATTCTGAGGTCCCAAACCTTGTTTGTCAACACCCTTTCTTCTTGGTCTTCATGCTTTCATTCGGGTGTCATCACCTCAGAATTCCCCCACTTAATACCAAAGCTTCCTCCTAGATCCTTTCAATTGAGTACTATGCCAACCTTGGAAACCAACTTTTGAAGTCTCAACCCTAATGAGCCTAGATTTAGGATTCTAACCACTAAACATATCTCTCTTACTCTTCACACTACAAAGAGCTCTGAGTTGACCATCCATTTCAAGTAAACCATATTCAAGTGGGACAATAAAGCTAAGAGATATAAATTTTACCCACACAAATGATATGATGGACAGTTGCTTTGTGAAAGAGGCTCCAACTGGCTTTGGCAAGGTGATTGCAACTCCCTTTTCCTCTTCTTGAATTATCTCTACCTCTTGACAAGCTTCTTCAATTTCAATTCCTTGTTCACCAACTTCTTCTACACATTCCTCATTGCTCAAGTCATGTGTTGGAGGTTATGCACGTCCTCCTTATCATCAATTTCACAACAGAATGAGGAAGGTTCAACAATCTCAAATAGCATAAATTGGCAGGTGCAAAATCATCTTCAATGGTGGGGCTTGCCGCTTGCTCAACTTCTTCCAATCACTTACAACATGCCTTGGAGGTTGCGCATTATCCTCCTCAACATCAATTTTAAACTCAATGGAAGAAGGTTCTACAACCTTGGAATCCACCTCACACTCAACTTCTCTTAAATCTTCTACCACTTCTTCCTCTTTAATGATTTCAAAAATGCATATATAAACATAAGGCCTAAAGCAATCACAACCAAGTCAAATCCAACAATTGATTAGAGTTCTAAAAAAGAATTTATAAACTTGCAAGATAAGAAATAACAATCGGTGAAAACATAGAATTGAGCAATTGAACCCTCACTAGATGTGTATACACTCTAGTTGCTCAAGTATTTAGGGTTGATTCACACAATTCTCCTCTAATCTTGCTTTCTAGGATTTGTTCTTCTTCTAACAATCAAAAATTATTGCATGCATGCATAAAAATATCATGAGGACTTTTTCAAGGTTGTAATGGGGTTAGGGTAAAGGTAAGGATACATATGGTCAAATGAGCATGAAATTTAAATCTTTGATTAACTTAAACTCTCTCTCTCTCTCTCTCTCTCTCTCTCTCTCTCTCTTTCTCTCTCTCTCTCTCTCTCTCTCTCTCTCCTAACACATGTAACAACATACACAATTCAAATGCAAACCTAACTACCCATTATTCACTTTTTCACATACTCATGCATTCTCTTTTTAATCACAACACATGCATTGTTATTATTACTTTAATTTGGGGTGTTTTGTCCCCTTTTTATTACTTTCTTTTTCTCTTTTTTTTGCTTTTTTTCTTCTTTCTATTTCTCTTTTTTTTTCTTTTCAAAACAAAATATATATAAAAGTATCAACGCATATGGTTTAAACATTTAATGCATGAGTATGTACCCAATTTCTAAAATTTCAACAAAGCTACAAAATACACTTTTATCTCAACCAATGTTCCCAAATTTTTTCACACTTGAATGATAGACACTCTCACTAGCCTAAGCTAACCAAAGATCCAAATTAAGGATATTTATTATTTTTCACTTAGGGATAGTGATGTGCTAAATTAAGAACAAAAAGGAATTAAAATAGGCTCAAAATTAGCTAACAATGATGGATAAAAGGATAAGGCTATTTGGGTAAATGAGCTCAATTAAAATAAAGGCCTCAATCATAAAAACTATTCATACACAGAATAATGGACATAAAGAATCAAACAAATCAAAGATTATAGTCATAGAAAGAGAACAATACACACAAAAATGAAAATAGTGGTTAATATGATGCAACCACACAATTAGGCTCAAAACTTACATGTTTGTATGTTCTTAGCTCAAAAACCATATTTTACAATATATTTCAAGCAAGTTTTAATGAAAAATATAAACTCAAATTAATTTTGGAATGCGCTATAAAGAAATGGTCTTGGAATTTTCATTATTTTGACTAAGCTTATTATATATATGTATATATGAAAAGAAATGCAATAAACTAAGAAAAATGCAAATAGAGCTCTAAACTACATACAACCTAAGAAAAATGCAACTAAGAATTCTAAAAGACCAAGTAATAGAATAAAATAAAATGTAAAAGTATTTAGAATTAGAAAATTTTCACCAAACATTGGCTGTTCGGTCGGACAACCGACCTCCCCACACTTAAAAGTTTGCACGGTCCTCCATGCATTCAAAGATGAGCAAGAGGGTACGGCTACTGGTGCACGAATTTGTGACTCACACAACTGAAACGGCAAGTGCACCGGGTCGTCTAAGTAATACCTCAGGTGAGTGAGGGTCGAATACCACGAGGATTGCCAGATTGAACAAGTTGTGGTTATCCTGCATATCTTAGTCAGGATAATAGAAGATAGTTATTGTTTGTTGTACGCGCATAAACAAGCAATAACAATAGAATGTAGAAACAGTAATTAGCAGTCAGTTAAGGCTTCGGAGATGCTTCTTCTTTTGGATTAACACGTCATACTCACTACTCCAATGATGAATAATTCCTTTAATGGCAAGGCTGTAAGTGATTAAGCCATTGGTCATGGTCATTAATCTCCTCAGGTCCAAACCAAACATCCGAACGGACTAGATCAATCTGGGAGAGGGTGAAGCGTATGCAATTTAATCTCTTTGGTGATCCTACTCAAAACACCACAGACAAGGTCAGATCTTCCGGATCAGAGAATGATGCTCTTATGATTCTAGCCCTTAGAGCCACAGGAACCTCAAATACCCCTGACTAACAAGGTTTTATGTCACATACCCTAATTAGCCTAGATAACTTGTTGGAACCCGTGATGCATTCTCAAGCTGTAACATAATACTATCCGGGTCAAGACTCGTAAAGAACTCATATAGAATCGAGATTCATAAGAATGAATAATGACAATGCATCATAGAAAAGAATCAACCATAGATTGGAGTAGAAAAGTAATTTCATTAATCCATAGGAATAAGCAGAGCTCCTAACCTTAACCTAGGAGGTTTAGTTGCTCATACTGTACAGAGAATAATGTGTAAAGTTCGAATGTGGTAGAGGAGATCTTAAACAAGGGTGATCTCCCCTTATATATACTTATGACTAGACTTAAAAAGAAACTAATAATAATTAGAAATTACAAAAATGAAATAAACTAGGCTAAAGATGCAAAAATCCACTTTTGGGGCCCACTTGGTGAGTGTTTGAGCTGAGCTTGGCTTCTAACTTGAAGGAGTGGGCGTCCAACACCCAATAGGGGGTAGATATCCTGCTTCCTTGCTCCCTTTGTGGCGTTGAACACCAGTCTTAGGTGTTCAACGCTGGCTTCTGTCCTCTTGGGGGGTTGAACGCCAGAAAGGGGGTTTTGGGCGTTCAACGCCCATTTTGGACCTTCATTTCCAAAGCACAGTATAGACAATTATATATCTCTAGAAAGCCCTGAAATTTAGCTTTCAAACGTAGGTGAGAACATGTCAATTAGAAGTCTGTAGCTCCAAAAATGCTCGTTTGAATGCACGGAGGTCAGGATCTGACAACATCTGCTATGCTTTTCTCGCCTCTGAATCAGACTTTGCCAAAACTTGCCAAATTCACCCAAAAGTTACCTAAAATCATAAGAAAAACACAAAAGCTCAAAGTTGCATCCAAGAAGTGAATTCTGCATTAAAATATACTAAAACTTAATAAAACTTAACAAAGTATACTAAAAACACTAGGAAAATAGCATCAAAAAGCATATAAAATATCCACTCATCAAAACACCAAACTTAAAATGTTGCTTGTCCTCAAGCAATCAAAAATAAGTAGGACTAAAAAGAAGAAAAAGATACAATAAGTCTTAAAGATTTTCAACGAAGCTCAGTTCCCAATATTGAATGGGACTAATAGCTCCTTACTTCTGAACAGTTTTGGCATCTCATTTTTCTTTGAAGTTCAGTAATATTGACATCTCTTGGAACTAGCATCCGGATGATATTATTGATTCTCTTAGTTTACCTCTTCTTAATTCTTGAACACAACTTCTTTTGGTGCTTTGCACCTTTTTTAGCCTAGCCGTGATTCTAAGCGTTTTGTTTTCCCGTGTTACCACCGGATACATAAACGCCACAGGCACTCAACTGGGTAAACCCCTTTGGATTTGAATTTAGCTTTGCTTAAATTCCCAGTTAGTGGTGTGGTGGACGAAATTGTGATCATCAACAATGGCTCAAAAGACTTGGTGCTCTTAAACATGAATCACACTTTGTCACAACTCCGCACAACTAACCAGTAAGTGTACTGGGTCATCCAAGTAATACCTTACGTGAGTAAGGGTCGATCCCACAGAGATTGTTGGTATGAAGCAAGCTATGGTCATCTTGTAAATCCTAGTCAGGCGGATTCAACTGTATTAAGAAATTATAGTAAACGAAAATAAATAAAATAGAATAGAGTTACTCATGTAATTCAATGGTGGGGATTTCAAATAAGTGTATGGAGGTGCTGTGTTCCTTCCGAATCTCTGCTTTCCTACTGCTTTTATCCAATCTTTGTCACTCTTTTCTATGGCAAGCTGTATGTAGGGCATCACCGTTGTCAATGGCTATATCACATCCTCTTAGTGAGAAAGGTCCAAATGCTCTGTCATGGCACGGCTAATCATCTGTCGGTTCTCGATCATGTTAGAATAGAATCTATTGATTCTTTTGTGTTTGTCATCACGCCCAACAATCACGAGTTTGAAGCTCGTCACAGTCATTCAATCCCAGAATCCTACTCGGAATACCATAGACAAGGTTGTCTCTGGATTGTTGTAATTTAGCTTCTCTTAGTTTCCTCTTCAGGGTCCTTTCAGGTTCTGGATCAGCTTCAACAAGAATGCCTTTTTTCTTGTTCCTGCTCATATGAGAAAGAAGAGAATAGAAAAAGAAGAGGGATCCCCTATGTCACAGTAGAGAGGTTCCTTATTATTAGTAGAAGAAGAAAGGGGATAAAGAAAGGAGAATCCAAACAAAAGGGTGAGGATAAGGGCAGTGATTTGAGATGAAGAGAAGTGTTAGTAAATGAATGAATAAATAGAATAAGATGAGAGAGGGAGAAATTTTTGAAAATAAATTTTGAAAAGGAGTTAAATGATTTTCGAAAATAAAGATAAGAAATAAAATTAAAATTAAAAATTAAAACAATTGATTAATTAAAAAGAATTTTTGAAAAAAAAGAGGGAGGTATTTTCAAAAATTAGAGAGAGAAAAGTTGTTAGGTGGTTTTGAAAAAGATAAGAAACAAACAAAAAGTCAAATAGTTAGTTGAAAAAGATTTGAAAATCAAATTTGAAAAGATAAGAAGATAAGAAGATAAGAAGTTAGAAAAGATATTTTAAAATCAAATTTTTGAAAAAAAAGATAAATTTTTGAAAAAGATATGATATAAAAGATAAGATAAAAAGATATGATTAAAAAGATATGGTTAGAAAGGATTTAATTTTTAAAATTAAAATTAATTGCTTGACTAACAAGAAACTAAAAGATATGATTCTAGAATTTAAAGATTGAACCTTTCTTAACAAGAAAGTAACAAACTTCAAATTTTTGAATCAATCATATTAATTGTTAGCATAATTTTCAAAAATAAAGATAAAATTAAGAAAAAGATTTTTGAAAAATAATTTAAAAAATAAATTTCGAAAATTAATAAAAAAATAAAAAAGATTTAATTTTTGAAAAAGTTGTGAAAAGATAAGATTTTAAAAATTGAAAATTTGAGTTAACTTATAAGAAATAACTAATTTTAAAAATTTTTTGACTAAGTCAACCCAAATTTTCGAAATTTATGAGAAAATTAAGGAAAAGATATTTTTTATTTTTAAATTTCTAATAATGAGAGAGAAAAACACAAATATGACCCAAAACATAAAAATTTTAGATCAAAACCAATGATGCATGCAAGAACACTATGAATGTCAAGATGAATACCAAGAACACTTTGAAGATCATGATGAACATCAAGAACATATTTTTGAAAAATTTTTTATGCAAAGAAAACATACAAGACACCTAACTTAGAAATCTTTAATGCTTGGACAATATGAATGCAAGAATGCACATGAAAAACAGTAAAAGACACAAAACAAGAAAACATCAAGATCAAACCAGAAGACTTACCAAGAACAACTTGAAGATCATGAAGAACACTATGAATGCATGAATTTTCGAAAAATGCAAGAAATATTTTTAAAGCATGCAATTGACACCAAACATATAAATTGACTCAAGACTCAAAACAAAAAACACAAAATATTTTTGGTTTTTATGATTTTATGATTTTTTTGGATTTTCTTTTATATTTTTCGAAAAACATATAGGAAAAAGAAAGTAATGAATCCAAAGTCCTCAATCAAAATCCTGTGAATTAGCCATGGCTTAATAGACAGCCAAGCTAAAACATGTTATATGAAACTCTAGGATTCATTCTTGAAAACTCTGAAAATTTTCGAAAACAGGTGAGAAATTTTGAAAAATATTTTTGAAAACTTTTTGAAAAGAAAATAAAAAAGAAAATTACCTAATCTGAGCAACAAGATGAACCGTCAGCCAAGGATTGTTCGAGTATGGACAACTGACGGTTCATAAGGATGGATAATGATGAGTGTCACGGATCATCACATCCATCAGGTTGAAGTACAAATGGTACCTTAGAACAGGAATAAATCGAATTGAATAGAAAATAGTAGTAATTGCATTAAAACTTGAGGTACAGCAGAGCTCCACACCCTTAATCTATGGTGTGTAGAAACTTGGTGCACGAAATTGCAATCACACTTTTGCAATCCCGCACAACTAACCAGCAAGTGCACTGGGTCGTCCAAGTAATACCTTACGTGAGTAAGGGTCGATCCCACGGAGATTGTCGGCTTGAAGCAAGCTATGGTTATCTTGTAAATCTTAGTCAGGATATCAGAAATTATCAGGATTGATTGTGAAAAGCAAAAGAACATGAAATAAGTACTTGTTCAGCAGTAATGGAGAATAGGCTGAGGTTTTGGAGATGCTCCATCTTCTGAATCTCTGCTTTCCTACTGTCTTCTTCTTCAAGCACGCAAGGCTCCTTCCATGGCAAGCTGTATGCAAGGGTTTCACCGTTGTCAGTGGCTACCTCCCATCCTCTCAGTGGAAATGTTCAACGCACCCTGTCACGGCACGGCTATCCATCTGTCGGTTCTCGATCAGGCCGGAATAGAATCCAGTGATTCTTTTGCGTCTGTCACTAACGCCCCGCCTTCAGGAGTTTGAAGCTCGTCACAGTCATTCAATCATTGAATCCTACTCAGAATACCACAGACAAGGTTTAGACCTTCCGGATTCTCTTGAATGCCGCCATCAGTTCTAGCTTATACCACGAAGATTCCGGTTAAAGAATCCAAGAGATATCTACTTAATCTAAGGTAGAACGGAGGTGGTTGTCAGGCACACGTTCATAGTTGAGAATGATGATGAGTGTCACGGATCATCACATTCATCCGGTTTAAGAACAAGTAATATCTTAGAATGGAAGCAATCATGACTGAATGAGAAACAGTAGTAGTTGCATTAATCCATCAAGACACAGCTGAGCTCCTCACCCCCAACCACGGGGTTTAGAGACTCATGCCGTGGAAGGTACACAAAGAAACGTGTAAAGTGTCATGAGGTATAGATACAATGTCAAAAGATCCTATTAATAGTGAACTAGTAACCTAGGGTTTACAGAAATGAGTAAATGACAGAAAAATCCACTTCCGGGCCCACTTGGTGTGTGCTTGGGCTGAGCATTGAAGCTTTCATGTGTAGAGACCTTTTCTGGAGTTAAACGCCAGCTTCCATGCCAGTTTGGGCGTTTAACTCCAATTTTTATGCCAGTTCCAGCGTTAAACGCTGGGATTTCTGAGGCTGATTTGCAACGCCGGTTTGGGCCATCAAATCTCGGGCAAAGTATGGACTATTATATATTGCTGGAAAGCCCAGGATGTCTACTTTCCAACGCCGTTGAGAGCGCGCCAATTGGGCTTCTGTAGCTCTAGAAAATCCACTTCAAGTGCAGGGAGGTCAGAATCCAACAGCATCTGCAGTCCTTTTCAGCCTCTAAATCAGATTTTTGCTCAGGACCCTCAATTTCAGCCAGAAAATACCTGAAATCACAGAAAAACACACAAACTCATAGTAAAGTCCAAAAAAGTGAATTTTAACTAAAAAATAATAAAAATATAATAAAAACTAACCAAAATATACTAAAAACATACTAAAAACAATGCCAAAAAGCGTACAAATTATCCGCTCATCACAACACCTAACTTAAATTGTTGCTTGTCCCCAAGCAACTAAAAATCAAATAAGATAAAAAGAAGAGAATATGCAATGAATTCCAAAAACATCTATGAAGATCAGTATTAATTAGATGAGAGGGGCTTTTAGCTTTTTGCCTCTGAACAGTTTTGGCATCTCACTCTATCCTTTGAAATTCAGAATGATTGGCTTCTATAGGAACTCAGAATCCAGATAGTGTTATTGATTCTCCTAGTTAAGTATGATGATTCTTGAACACAGCTACTTTATGAGTCTTGGCCGTGGCCCAAAGTACTTTGTCTTCCAGTATTACCACCGGATACATACATGCCACAGACACATAATTGGGTGAACCTTTTCAGATTGTGACTCAGCTTTGCTAGAGTCCCCAATTAGAGGTGTCCAGGGTTCTTAAGCACACTCTTTTTGTCTTGGATCACAACTTTATTTCTTTCTTTTTCTTCCCCTTTTTTTTTCTCCCTTTTTTTTCGTTTTTTTTCTTTTTCTCTTTTTTTTTCGCTTCCATTTTTTTTTGTATTCACTGCTTTTTCTTGCTTCAAGAATCATTTTTATGATTTTTCAGATCCTCAGTAACATGTCTCCTTTTTCATCATTCTTTCAAGAGCCAACCAATCATGAACAACAAATTCAAAAGACATATCCACTGTTTAAGCATACATTCAGAAAACAAAAGTATTGCCACCACATCAAAATAATTAATCTGTTATAAAATTCAAAATTCATGCAATTCTTCTCTTTTTCAATTAAGAACATTTTTCATTTAAGAAAGGTGATGGATTCATAGGACATTCATAACTTTAAGGCATAGACACTAAGACACTAATGATCACAAGACACAAACATGGATAAACATAAGCATGAAATTCGAAAAACAAGAAAATAAAGAACAAGGAAATTAAAGAACGGGTCCACCTTAGTGATGGCGGCTTGTTCTTCCTCTTGAAGATCTTATGGAGTGCTTGAGCTCCTCAATGTCTCTTCCTTGCCTTTGTTGCTCCTCTCTCATGATTCTATGATCTTCTTTAATTTCATGGAGGAGGATGAAATGTTCTTGGTGCTCCACCCTTAGTTGTCCCATGTTGGAACTCAATTCTCCTAGGGAGGTGTTGATTTGCTCCCAATAGTTTTGTGGAGGAAAGTGCATCCCTTGAGATGAATCTCTCCATCTCCCATGGCTCTGAGGTGGAAGCTTTTGCCTTCCCTTTCCTCTTTTTAGAGGTTTCTCCGGCCTTAGGTGCCAAAAATGGTTATGGAGAAACAAAAAGCAACGCTTTTACCACACCAAACTTAGAAGGTTTGCTCGTCCTCGAGCAAAAGAAGAAAGAAGAGAGAGAGTGGTGGGGTAGGTGGGGATCCTGTGGGGACCACAGATCCTGAGGTGTCAAGGATAATTCATCCCTGCACCAAGTGGCGAGCAAAAATGCTCCTTTTGCCAATCCTGGCGTTAAACGCCGGGCTGGTGCCCATTTCTGGCGTTTAACGCTAGCTTGGTGCCCATTCCTGGCGTTTAACGCCAGTCTGGTGCCCCTTTCTGGCGTTAAACGCCCAGAATGGTGCTAGACTGGGCGTTAAACGCCCATTTGCTGCCCTTACTGGCGTTTAAACGCCAGCAAGGTTTTCCTCTAGGGTGTGCTATTTTTCTTTCTGCTTTTCATTCTGTTTCTGCTTTTTCAATTGAATTTGTGACTTCCCATGATCATCAACCTATAGAAAACATAAAATAACAAAGGAAAATAATAGATATAACATTGGGTTGCCTCCCAACAAGCGCTTCTTTAATGTCAGTAGCTTGACAGTGGGCTCTCATGGAGCCTCACAGATGTTCAAAGCAATGTTGGAACCTATCCAACACCAAACTTAGAGTTTGGTTGTGACCTCCCAACACCAAACTTAGAGTTTAACTGTGGGGGCTCTATTTGACTCTGTTTTGAGAGAAGCTCTTCATGCTTCCTCTCCATGGTTACAGAAGGAGAACATTGAGTCTTATAGTTTGCACTATTTGCAAGCCACGGAGCTTCCCGAATAGCAAATAATTGCTCATCCGGAAAGGCTTCAGAGATCTCAGTAGGAGGGAGAGATGCTCCTGCTACTGGTTCTATCCGGGACAGGTGATCAGCTACTTGATTCTCTGTCCCTTTTCTGTCTCTTATTTCTATATCAAACTCCTGCAGAAGCAACACCCATCTTATGAGCCTGGGTTTTGAATCCTGCTTTGTGAGTAGATATTTAAGAGCAGCATGGTCAGTGTACACAATCACTTTTGATCCTACTAAATAAGATCTGAACTTGTCAAGGGCATAAACCACTGCAAGTAACTCCTTTTCTGTGGTTGTGTAGTTCTTCTGTGCATCATTTAGAATACGGCTGCCGTAATAAATGACGTGCAGAAGCTTACCATGCCTTTGTCCCAAAACTGCACCAATGGCATGGTCACTGGCATCACACATTAGTTCAAATGGTAATGTCCACTTTGGTGCAGAGATGACTGGTGCTGTGACCAGCTTAGCTTTCAGAGTTTCAAACGCCTGCAGACACTCATTATCAAAAATAAATGGAGTGTCAGCAGCTAGCAGATTACTCAGAGGTTTGGCAATTTTTGAAAAATTCTTTATAAACCTTCTGTAGAATCCTGCATGCCCCAGAAAGCTTCTGATTGCCTTAACATTGGTAGGTGGTGGTAATTTTTCAATTACTTCAACCTTACCTTGATCCACCTCTATTCCCTTGTTTGAAATTTTATGCCCAAGGACAATTCCTTCAGTCACCATAAAGTGACATTTTTCCCAGTTTAAAACTAGGTTGGTCTCTTGGCATCTTTTCAGAATAAGTGCTAGATGGTTAAGGCAGGAGCTGAATGAGTCTCCAAACACTGAAAAGTCATCCATGAAGACTTCCAAAAATTTCTCTACCATATCTGAGAAGATAGAGAGCATGCACCTCTGAAAGGTTGCAGGTGCATTGCACAGACCAAAAGGCATCCTTCTGTAGGCAAATACTCCAGAAGGGCATGTAAATGCTGTTTTCTCTTGGTCCTGAGGATCTACTGCAATTTGGTTGTAACCTGAGTAGCCGTCCAAAAAGCAGTAGTATTCATGACCTGCTAGTCTCTCTAACATCTGGTCTATGAATGGTAAAGGAAAATGATCCTTTCTGGTGACTGTATTGAGCCTTCTGTAGTCAATACACATGCGCCACCCTGTAACTGTTCTTGTAGGAACTAGTTCATTCTTTTCATTATGAACCACTGTCATGCCTCCCTTCATAGGGGCAACGTGGACAGGGCTCACCCAGGGGCTATCAGAAATAGGATAAATAATCCCAGCCTCTAGTAACTTAGTGACCTCTTTTTGCACCACCTCCTTCATGGCTGGATTTAGCCGCCTTTGTGGTTGAACCACTGGCTTAGCATCATCCTCCAGTAGGATCTTGTGCATGCATCTTGCTGGGCTAATGCCCTTAAGATCACTTATGGACCACCCAAGAGCTGTCTTGTGTGTCCTTAGCACTTGAATTAGTGCTTCCTCTTCCTGTGGATTTAGAGCAGAGCTTATGATCACTGGAAAAGTGTCACCTTCTCCCAGAAATGCATATTTCAGGGATGGTGGTAGTGGTTTGAGCTCTGGTTTAGGGGGCTTATCTTCTTCCTGAGGAATTTTCAGAATTTCTTTTATTTCCTTTAGTTCCTCCAGACCAGGCTGAACATCTTTAAAGATATCATCTAGCTCTGATTCAAGACTTTTAGTCATATTGACCTCCTCCACCAAAGAGTCAATAATATCAGTGCTCATGCAGTCATTTGATGTGTCTGGATGCTGCATAGCTTTGACAACATTCAACTTGAACTCATCCTCATTGACTCTCAGGGTTATTTCCCCTTTTTGTACATCAATGAGAGTTCGTCCAGTTGCTAGGAAAGGTCTTCCTAGAATGAGAGTTGCACTCTTGTGCTCCTCCATTTCCAGCACTACAAAGTCAGTTGGAAAGGCAAATGGCCCAACATTGACAATCATGTCCTCAATTATGCCTGATGGATATTTAATGGAGCCATCAGCAAGTTGGAGGCATATCCGGGTTGGTTTGACTTCTTCAGTCAACCCAAGCTTTCTGATAGTGGATGCAGGTATTAGATTGATGCTTGCTCCAAGATCACATAGGGCTGTCTTGGTGCAAGCACCTTCTAATGTTCATGGTATCATAAAGCTTCCTGGATCTTGAAGCTTTTCTGGTAAGCTTTTCAGAATGACTGCACTGCATTCTTCAGTGAGAAATACTTTTTCATTTTCTCTCCAATCCTTCTTATGACTTAAGATCTCTTTCATGAACTTAGCATAAGAAGGTATTTGCTCAAGTGCCTCTGCAAACAGAATCTTTATTTCAAGAGTCCTTAGATAGTCTGAAAAGCGGGCAAATTGCTTATCCTGTTCCGCTTTGCGGAGTTTCTGAGGATAAGGCATCTTGGCTTGATATTCTTCAACCTTAGATGCTGCAGGTTTATTCCTTACAGAAGTGGTTGAAGAAGCCTTTTTAGAGGGATTACTGTCAGCACTCTCAGGTGTCTAATCCTCCCTTGGCGTCTGAACGCCAGGAATGGGTGAAGATTGGGTGTTAAACGCAAACTTCTCTCCCTTTTCTGGCGTTTGAACGCCAGAGCTGGGCAGGGAATGGGCGTTTAACGCCAGCTTTCCCTCCCTTTCTGGCGTTTGAACGCCAATAACATTCCTCTCTGGGCTCTTACTGTCCTCAGAGGGATTTTGAACAGTGGTTTGGTTATCCTCTGTCAATTGTTCCTTGTTTGGCTTTTTGCTCTTTTGAGCAGTGTTATTCAGTGTCTTTCCACTCCTCAGTTGAACTGCTTGACATTCCTCTGTTATCTGTTCAGATATTTGCTGTTTTGCTTGATTCAACTGCAGTTCTATGTTCTTGTTAGCAACCTTAGTTTCATGCAGCATTTCTTTAAATTCTGCTAACTGTTCTGTCATCAGGAGCAATTGTTGATTAAGCTCAATCATCTGTTCTTGAGGATTAGGATCAGTGACTACTGTCATGACTTCCTCTTTTGGAGAGAACTCATTGCTAGAGTACAAATATTGGTTTCTAGCAACAGTGTCTATAAGCTCTTGAGCCTCTTCAATAGTCTTCCTCATGTGTATAGATCCACCAGCTGAGTGGTCTAAAGACATCTGAGCTTTTTCTGTAAGCCCATAGTAGAAGATGTCTAACTGTACCCACTCTGAAAACATTTCAAAGGGGCATTTTCTTAGCATACCTCTATACCTCTCCCAGGCATTGTAAAAGGATTCATTATCCTCTTGTTTAAAGCCTTGGATGTCCAGCCTTAGCTGTGTCATCCTCTTTGGAGGGTAAAAATGATTCAGGAATTTGTCTGATAACTGTTTCCATGTTTTTATGCTTGCTGTAGGTTGGTTATTCAACCACCTTTTAGCTTGATCTTTTACAGCAAATGGAAACAGTAATAGTCTGTAGACATCCTGATCCACCTCTTTATCATGTACTGTGTCAGCAATTTGTAAGAACTGTGCCAGAAACTCAGTAGGCTCTTCCTGAGGAAGACCGGAATACTGGCAATTTTGCTGCACTATGATAATGAGTGGAAGGTTTAGCTCAAAGCTGCTTGCTTTGATAGGAGGTGTACAGATGCTACTCCCATATGCGGCTGTAATGGGGTTAGCATATGACCCCAGAGTCCTTCTGGACTGATCAATCCCACTTAGGTCCATGATGGATAAAGGGAATGATATGGATTGCAAGTAGAAAAACTTTTTTTTTAATTAACCGAAAAAAATAAAATAAAATAAAATAAAAGGAAAATAAAATAAAGATTCGAAAATTAAAAGAAAATAAGATCAAAGCAAATTGAAAACTGGATCAATTAGTTAATCAAAAAGATTTTGACATTATCAATTAGAAAGATATGATTGAAAAAATTTTTTATGAAAAAGATTTGATTTTTGAAAAGAGGAAAGAGAAAAACAACAAAATGACACCAAACTTAAAATTTTAGAAAATCAAACACAATTTTTTCGAAAATTTTAAAGGAAAAATACAAAGAGGACACCAAACTTAGAATTTTTACGGATCAAAAAGGGACTAAAGACATGCAAATTCGAAAATTAGAAGAAAAACAAAAGCATTCAATTGACACCAAACTTAAAATATGAAACTAGACTCAACTAAAAGACTCTAAATCAATAAAAATAAAACAGTCCTAATCTAAGCAACAAGATAAGCCGTCAGTTGTCCAAACTCGAACAATCCCCGGCAACGGCGCCAGAAACTTGGTGCACGAAATTGCAATCACACTTTTGCAATCCCACACAACTAACCAGCAAGTGCACTGGGTCGTCCAAGTAATACCTTACGTGAGTAAGGGTCGATCCCACGGAGATTGTCGGCTTGAAGCAAGCTATGGTTATCTTGTAAATCTTAGTCAGGATATCAGAAATTATCAGGATTGATTGTGAAAAGCAAAAGAACATGAAATAAGTACTTGTTCAGCAGTAATGGAGAATAGGCTGAGGTTTTGGAGATGCTCCATCTTCTGAATCTTTGCTTTCCTACTGTCTTCTTCTTCAAGCACGCAAGGCTCCTTCCATGGCAAGCTGTATGCAAGGGTTTCACCGTTGTCAGTGGCTACCTCCCATCCTCTCAGTGGAAATGTTCAACGCACCCTGTCACGGCACGGCTATCCATCTGTCGGTTCTCGATCAGGCCGGAATAGAATCCAGTGATTCTTTTGTGTCTGTCACTAACGCCCCGCCTTCAGGAGTTTGAAGCTCGTCACAGTCATTCAATCATTGAATCCTACTCAGAATACCACAGACAAGGTTTAGACCTTCCGGATTCTCTTGAATGCCGCCATCAGTTCTAACTTATACCAAGAAGATTATTCCGGTTAAAGAATCCAAGAGATATCTACTTAATCTAAGGTAGAACAGAGGTGGTTGTCAGGCACACGTTCATAGTTGAGAATGATGATGAGTGTCACGGATCATCACATTCATCCGGTTTAAGAACAAGTAATATCTTAGAATGGAAGCAAGCATGATTGAATGAGAAACAGTAGTAGTTGCATTAATCCATCAAGACACAGCAGAGCTCCTCACCCCCAACCACGGGGTTTAGAGACTCATGCCGTGGAAGGTACACAAAGAAACGTGTAAAGTGTCATGAGGTATAGATACAATGTCAAAAGATCCTATTAATAGTGAACTAGTAACCTAGGGTTTACAGAAATGAGTAAATGACAGAAAAATCCACTTCCGGGCCCACTTGGTGTGTGCTTGGGCTGAGCATTGAAGCTTTCATGTGTAGAGACCTTTTCTGGAGTTAAACGCCAGCTTCCATGCCAGTTTGGGCGTTTAACTCCAATTTTTATGCCAGTTCCAGCGTAAACGCTGGGATTTCTGAGGCTGATTTGCAACGCCGGTTTGGGCCATCAAATCTCGGGCAAAGTATGAACCATTATACATTGCTGAAAAGCCCAGGATGTCTACTTTCCAACGCCGTTGAGAGCGTGCCAATTGGGCTTCTGTAGCTCCAGAAAATCCACTTCGAGTGCAGGGAGGTCAGAATCCAACAGCATCTGCAGTCCTTTTCAGCCTCTAAATCAGATTTTTGCTCAGGACCCTCAATTTCAGCCAGAAAATACCTGAAATCACAGAAAAACACACAAACTCATAGTAAAGTCCAAAAAAGTGAATTTTAACTAAAAACTAATAAAAATATAATAAAAACTAACCAAAATATTCTAAAAACATACTAAAAACAATGCCAAAAAGCGTACAAATTATCCGCTCATCAAAACTCCACCGTTGAAAATACATAAGTGATGAAGTTCCAGGCATGGCTGAATGGCCAGCCCCCATTGTCTAAGATTGCATAAACTGATCAAAGATGTCTAATACAATAGTAAACTATCCTATTTATACTAGACTAGCTACTAGGGTTTACAAAAGTAAGTAATTGATGCATAAATCCACTTCCGGGGCGCACTTGGTGTGTGTTTGGGCTGAGCTTGATCTTTACACGAGCTGAGGCTTCTTGGAGTTGAACACCAAGTTGTAACGTGTTTTTGGCGTTCAACTCTGGTTCGTGACGTGTTTCTGGCGTTTGACTCCAGAATGCAACATTGAACTGGCATTGAGTGCCAGTTTATGTCGTCAAATCTCAATTAAAGTATGGACTATTATATATTTTTGGAAAGCTCTGGATGTCTACTTTCCAACGCCGTTGAGAACGCACAATTTGGAGTTCTGTAACTCCAGAAAATCCATTTCGAGTGCAAGGAGGTCAGATTCCAACAGCATCAGCAGTCCTTTGTCAGCCTTCTATCAGAGTTTTGCTCAGGTCCCTCAATTTCAGCCAGAAATTACCTAAAATCACAGAAAAACACACAAACTCATAGTAAAGTCCAGAAATGTGAATTTAGCAATAAAACTAATGAAAACATCCCTAAAAGTAGCTAGATTATACTAAAAACTACCTAAAAACAATACCAAAAAGCGTATAAATTATCCGCTCATCATGGTGCCCAGAGTTCTTATGCAGACTCTTTTGCTTTTGATCACAACTTTAACTGCTTAGTCTCAAGCTTTTCACTTGACACCTTCACACCACAAGCATTTAGTTAGGGGTAGCAGCTTAATTGAGCTTTTTAGGCTAATTTTGAACCCTCCTAACCATTGATGCTCAAAGCCTTGGATCTTTGCTCTTTTGATTTTTTCTTTCAAGAGCATTCTTTCTTTTTGTTTTTATTTTTCTTTTATTTTTTTATTTTATTCTTTTTTCTTTTTTTGCTGCTTTTTCTTGCTTCAAGAATCAATAATTTTGACTTTTTTCAGAGAGTCAATAATACTTCTCTAAACTCACTATTCATCAAGAGCCAATACACTCAACTTTAATATCAATCATACACTGTTAATTCATACATTCAGAAGATAAATGTAGGGCCACCACAACAAATTAATTGGAATAACTCATGATATACTTAAAATTTATGTATCTGATGTTTCTTTTTCAAATAATTTTTCTTTTTAAGCATGGTGAGGATACAAAAGACATCTTATAACCAAAATAAAATAAGAAAATAAAATACTAAACGTGATCATGAACTTAGAAAAGAAAATAGATAGTAAATTAAGGTACAATGAAAATAGAATAAAACAGAGAGAGGGATAATGGGACTCAACAACCTCAGTGATGGCGGCTGCTGCTTCCCTTGGAGAATCCAATGGAGCGTTTGATCTTCTCTATGTCACACCCATGCCTCAGCTATTCCTCCATCAGCCTTCTCTGATCTTCTCTTATCTCATGGAGGATGGTGGCGTGTTCAATGTACTCCACCCTTAGCTGCTCCACTTTTGAGCTCAGCTCCCCTATTGAGGTATTCAATTGATCCCAATAGTCCCGGGGAGAAAAATACATCCCTTGAGGCATCTCATGGAATTATGGTGGAGGCGGATTGTTCCGAGGGTTTACCTGAAATAGTAGGTCGATCTCGGATGAGATCTTTTGTGCTGGTCAGAGCCGACGTGTCCGGCAGGTGTGTAGCAGCCGGAGCTGGTGTGTCTGACTTGTGGAATTGAGAATGCTGCTGATCCCTTGTCACCGAAGGGTGGGGGGTACCTGCAAGGGACTCCGATGCTTAAGTTAGCAAGGGTATTAAACAGGTATTGAGTAGAATCAGAGTATGAGTTATACCTGGGTGCTCCAGTGTATTTATAATGGTGAGATGTGACCTTCTTTAGATAAGATAAGTTAGTTATCTTATCTTATCTTATCTTTTGTCGAGGTTAGCTTATCTTCCATGGAACTGCCCTTATCTCTATAGGCTTGGGCTGCCCTTGGATCGGGATCGTATTCCTTGAGTTGGGCCCTTCTTTGGGCTTTCCTGTCGATTTGGACCGAGTTCTTTGCAAAGAAGTCGGTCGGCTTGACCTAAAGAGGTCGGTCGCTTTGTCTGTAGAACATCTCAGGTCGGACAGCTCGACCCAGGGTTTGAACAGTGCCCCTGCTTGAGCTCGGTCATTTTGTTGAGGTCGAGTCCTGGACTTCGGTCCTTCTCTAGTGAAGCCGAACTCAAGCATTTTGTCGATTCCTTTGTAGAAGCTTTTGAATGAACAACGTTTTTCCTCTAAAAGCGCGTGCTTTGGGAACGTGCGAGGGTTTAATGCCTTCATTAATTTTAACATTAATTATCCCGTTTCCCTTAGGCTCTTTATTTTGATTTTGAAAACCCAGAAATGGTTTCTCTCCTTCGCCCTTTTCGTAACTTCTTTTCTCTGCTCTCTTCACTCTCTGTTTTCCGTTTGCACTTCTGCTTTCTTGTGTTGCGGCTTTCGTTTGGCAATTTTCTGGGCAGCTTTCATTTCTGCGCCTCCATTTTTCTTTCTCGAAGCTTCTTTCGTCTCCAGGTTAGTCCCATTTCGTGCTTTCTCTTTGTTTTTGTTTTGTGATGAGGTTTTGATTTTGAACCTCCTTTTAGAGAAAGTTTGGATCTTTCTGTTTCCATTGTGCCCTAGATTTGTTGAAATATGCGTTCTGGGAGTTTCTCCATCTTCTGCATGATCCTTTTTGCTTTTGCTTGATGCTTTTAGGGCTTTGCATGTTCTTTATTGTTTCTGTTCTGATACCGCTGTCCGCATCTATTCCTCGTTTTATTTGAAGGTTGCTTTTGTCTGATTCTGAAAAAGGTTGCATCTTTAATGGTCTCTGCTTGGCGTGTTTGATGTTTTAGGGATGGTTTTTGCTGGTTTAGACTGAAGGCAATGTTTTTGATGACTTTTTGTGTTTTGCTTTGATGGAAAAATGCTTGTTGTTTGAAGCCTTCTTTTCTTGTTTTGAGAGGTGCTGGGATGCGAGAAGTAGATTTTTCCTAGAAACCTTGCTTTATTGTTGCCTCCAAAGGATGCCCCAGGACTTTGGTTTGAGTCTTGGGGTTTTCCTTTTCTGTGTGTTTGCCTGTATCGTATTGAGTTGTTTTCTCCTTTGTCCGAGATGTTTTTAGTAACCCCATCTTCTTTTCTTACTTGTAGGATTAGTTGGCCTCATGTCTTCTCGAAATAACATTGTAGAGATGTCTTCCAGAGTTCCCGAGGGGATGTCTGATTGGCTGGACTCCCTTGTTTTGTTGTGTGTTTCTGTTGTGGATGCTGAATTTTGCACAGAGCTGAGGAAGCGCCATAGGATTTGTGGTAACAATGCTCGTGAGGAGGATTATGAGCTTGTTGCTCCTGATTCTGATGAGAGAGTTTGTTTTCCGAATTCCATCGAGAGGGAGCGTCCCTTCTTCTATGCCTATGAATACTTCTTCAGTCAGTTAAACCTTACTTTTCCTTTTACTGCTTTCGAGACCGACCTGTTGTGGTCGTGTAATATTACCCCATCCCAGCTTCACCCAAATTCATGGGGTTTTATTAAAATTTTTCAGCTTCTCTACCGAGAATTAGATGTAACACCCTCTTAGACTCTTTTCCTTTATTTGTTTGTTTCTGCCAAGCCTGGCGGTTCTTCAAAAAAGAAAGCTTCCTGGGTTTCTTTCAGGTCCGCCCAGGGCCATAAAGTTTTTGCTATGTATGATGAGACCTTTAAGGACTTCAAGAATTAGTTCTTTAGGGTTCGTCCTGTCGAGGGGGCCTGCCCCTTTTTTCTTGATAAAAATGATGAGCCTTCTTTCCCTCTAGAGTGGTAGAGGGATGTGAGAGTGTCTCGCTATACATGGGAGATGCTTGATGATGTTGAGCATGCCTTTGTTGTTGTTCTTGAGGATCTATGGGGGGAACCACCCCATCTTGATACAAAAAGGTTTTTGAATGACCCGTCCTTGGTTCAGACTGTTTTGGGTACTTGTCTGACTTGTTTCTATACTTGTTTCTTAATTTTTTTCTTCCTCTTATTGTGATTGTAACTCTTTGCTGTGGCTAATTCTGTATTTGTAGAGATGTCAAAGAACAACGACTCCATGAAGGCCTTTAAAAAGGCAAAGAAGGCAACTGCTGCTCTGAACATCTCAGCCAAGGTGGCCGGAGAGGAATCTTCTCAGGTCCCAATGAAGCTTCCTGTGCTGAGTTCTCCCGGGCCGAGGAAAGCAATTCCTACTCCTCGGTTTCGTCAGGTCGATCCTCCACAAACTTCTGCCGTTGCTTCTGGTGCTCCTCCCTTAAAAAAGCAAAAAACATCCGAGCCCATTAACCTGGATGCCCCGGATTTTGATGCTGTCGAGTTTGTTGACCAGCAAATTGCCCCCTATGGTGGGCTCTCCATGGACGATGTGTCTCTTCTTTAGCATCTGGATTTTATCACCAAAAGTAGTGTGAAAATGGCACATATGGGTGTGGCTATTTTCCGAACTATTCAGGGGATCCCGATTCATGCCACAAAATCCTTCATGGAGGAGGCCAGATCAGAATTTGATCAGATCAAGGGTCTGAAGGATGAGTTGGAGGTGAAGTTGGCGAAGGTAGAGAAGGAGCTGGAGGGTGAGAAGGCCAACTCTATTGCCTTGGCTGCTTCTTTGAAGTTGGCTGAGAACATGGCACTGAAGCACAAGGATAGCTATGTCTCAGCTTATAGGGAGTTGATGCATCTCCGAGATGATTTGGAAACTGCTCGGGTTAATTATGCCGAGCTTCAGGGTCACCTTGTGGGCAGCGTGACTGCTGCCTCTGAGAACCTGATGGAGCAGTTCCGGATTGTTGCTCCTGATGCCGATTTGACTCTCGTTAGTCTTGATAACGTAGTAAAGGATGGCAAGATTGTCCCAGATGATCCCGATGATGATGTTGAACCTCCCCCAGTGCCTTCTATCAAGGTGTCGACCTCTTCGGTTCCTCTAGTTATGTCTGGTCCAGATTGTCAGATTCTGAACCGGGATGATGGAACTATAGATGCTGTGCCTATTCAGAATTGCCCTCCTTCTCCCTGTACTGATGCTGCCGGGAAGGCTCCCGATCTTTGCTGATCTTCTTTTTAAGTATTTGTGTAAATAGCCCGGTTTGTGGGCTTTTGAACTTTATTGTTTTGTTTAACTGCTGACGCTTTTTAGTTGCCTACCTGGCAACTTTTACTTTGAAAAACAGAAGTAGCTTTCTGAGGTAGATTTTGGTAGCCTCTTGAAGCTTTATTATACTATGCTTCCATTGCATTTTAACATGGTATCTCTTCTGGTTTCTGAGAGTGTTGGAATCTTGCTGCTTGACATCTTTGGATTGCTTTTGCACTTATTATTTGTAACTTGGATCCTTTGAGGCCGTGACTGTATGGGTCCAACTTGTTTCTCGGTTTTCTCGCTTTTGCTTGTATTTTTAGCGTCCCATAACCGATTTCTTTATGTTGGTACCCTTCTCAGTTATTTTTGTAATCCTCTTTCTTGGACCTTTGTCAGGTCTCTTTCAGGGATTACTTTTATAACTTATCTTGTAGGAGACCGACTTCGTTAGGTCGATCTCTTCTAAGTTATTTTTGTAATCCTCTTTCTTGGACCTTTGTCAGGTCTCTTTCAGGGATTACTTTTATAACTTGTCTTGTAGGAGACCGACTTCGTTAGGTCAATTTCTTCTAAGTTATTTTTGTAATCCTCTTTCTTGGACCTTTGTCAGGTCTCTTTCAGGGATTACTTTTATAACTTGTCTTGTAGGAGACCGACTTCGTTAGGTCGATCTCTTCTAAGTTATTTTTGTAATCCTCTTTCTTGGACCTTTGTCAGGTCTCTTTCAGGGATTACTTTTATAACTTGTCTTGTAGGAGACCGACTTCGTTAGGTCGATCTCTTCTAAGTTATTTTTGTAATCCTCTTTCTTGGACCTTTGACGTTGGGATTTTTGCAAGTAAAGAATGTCATAAAAACAGTCACGTTGTAGATATAGTCTCTAAACCGACAAAAATCCCTTCGTACAAACGTTTTGGTTGTCACAAGTAACAAACCCCTTTAAAATTGATAACCGAGTATTTAAATCTCGGGTCGTCTTCTCAAGGAATTGCAGGGAGGTATGTTCTTATTATTGGCTATGAGATTGTAAATTGGGGAATGTTGAGTTTGGGCAATGCGCACAGGTATATTTTCCAGCAATAAAAATAAATAAATAACTGTAAAATAAACTCTTGGCAAGGTATAAGAACTGGAGGTCCTATCCTAGTTATCCTTATCAATTGTGATGAGAATTGGATTCTTCTCCCACTTTGTTAACCTCTAATTATGAAGGTAAGTTAAGTGGATGAATTAATTCCAATTTTCAATTAACAATGAGTTTGACAACTCAAGAGTCACCAATTAATCAACCAAAGCCAAAAGGGAAGAAAATCCACTCGAATGAAAATAATTTGGATAAGCACCAATAACATAAATTAAAGAAAGCAATCATAAATCTGAAATACCACAATTAGCACTAGTAAAGATATCAAAAGTAACATGGGCAGTTGTAGCCAAATAAAGAAGTTGAGTTAAACATAGGAATCCATAAACTAAATTGAGGAAATAAATAAAAGGAACATTGAAAATAAATAAATACAAAGAACATTGAACCTGGGATTGAGAGTCACTCTTAAAACTAAGAGAAATCCTAAATCCTAAGAGAGAGAGGAGAGAACCCCTCTCAAAACTAATCTAAATCATGAGAAGTGAATTATAAAAAGCATGATAATGAATCGATGCATTCCCCCACTTTATAGCCTCTGGTCTATGCCTTCTGGACTTGGATTTGGGCCAAAAAGGGTCTCAGAACTCATTATGAGCGTTTTCTGCAATTTCTGGTGCGTGGCCTCTGTCACGCGTCCGCATGGGTCACGCGGTCGCGTCATTCGGAGCTTTTCCTTGCCACGCGGTCGCGTCAGTCATGCGACCGCGTCATGTGCGTTCTGCTTAAGGCACACAGTCGCGTCAGTCGTGCGGCCGCGTCGCTGCTGATTCGTGCTTGGCACCGATCGCGTCATCCATGCGATCGCGTGGATACCAGTTTCCTTAAAGCTCCATTTTGCTTTCTCCTTTCCTTTTAGTATGTTTCCTTTTTCATCCTTTAAGTCATTCTGCCTTAGATAATCTGAAACTACTCAACACACTAATCACGGCATCGAATGGAAATAAAGGTAATTAAAATAATTAATTTTCAAGGCTTAGGAAACTTGTTTTTCACAATATGACATAATAAGGAAGGAAAAGTAAAACCGTGCAATTAATGTGAATAAGTAGGTGAAGGATTATATATATCACTCAAATTAAGCACAAAAGAACTCATGAAATATGGGTTTATCAACCTCCCCACACTTAAACACTAGTATGTCCTCATGTTAAGCTCAAGAGAAACTATAAAGATGAAGGGGAATGATAGAATGTATGAGATGCAACCTATGAATGCAACTAAATGAAAAATGTTTCTACCTACTTAGTTAAAAGTAAATAAATCTCCAAGAATAAATATGAACTAGATTTCACTAATTCAAATCATAAAAAATAAATGAAGTACAAATAGACTTGTAGAAGAAAATAGCTTATGAAAGCAGGGAACAAAGAATCAAGCATCGAACCCTCACTAGTAGTGTATATCACTCTTAATCACTCAAGTGTTTTAGGTTCGATTTTCTCAATTCTCTACTAACCTTGCTTTCTAAGGCTTGCTCTTCATCTAACAATCAACATAAATTTAATGCACAGATACACATATCAAGAGGTCTTTTAAGGGTTGTAATGGGGTTAGGGTCAAGGTAGGATTGTATTTGGTCAAGTGGACTAAAATCTGAATCCTTAATTAACTGAAACTTTCCCACTTAAACAATCCATGTAATCATAATACAACATCTAACCATCCATTAACCATGTTTTCCACATATTCATGCATTCTAATTTCAAGTACAACTCATATGCATTGCTTTCACCACTTACTTTGGGGCATTTTGTCCCCTTTCACTTATTTTGCTCTCTTATATATATATATATATATATATATATATATATATATATATATATATATATATATATATATATATATATATATATTCTCAATGCATATGATTAATTTATTGAATGCATGAACATGTCCTAAACATTTCTTTCACATTTTCAGAAAATTCTAACATACTCAATTCTCAAACCAGATGTTTCCAAACCCACTCTTCCCCACACTTAATTCATAAGCATTCTCACTAGTCTAAGCTAACTAAGGATTCAAATTAAGGACATTATTGTTTTTCGCTTAGAGTTAATGATGTGCTAAAATAAAGAACAAAAGGGGTAAAATAGGCTCAAAATTGGTTTGCAATAGATAATGAAAAGGTTAAGGCCATATGGGTATGTAAGCTCAGTGAAACAAGGCCTCAATCATATAAGTGTATGCATACATTAAACAATGGAAATATAGAATTAAGCAAGACAAAGATCACAATTTTAGAGAGAAAAACACACACCAAAAATAAAATATTTGGTTGATAAAATGCAACCAATCAAATAAGCTCAAGATCTCACTGGTTTTGTGTGTTCGAGCTTTAAACCATGTTCCAAAATAATATTTCTTTCATACAAGTTTTTCAAAAAGTTTTATTCAAATTAGTGAAATACTATAAAAATTTCTTGAAAAAGAAAATATTACTTTAACCAAGTGGTAAAATATGCACAAAAAGAAATAAGCATGCAAATGCAACAATGAAAAACAAAAATTTAGTGTTGAGAAGGGGCTAACTAACCCGTGGAGATCGGTATTGACCTCCCCACACTTAAAGATTGCACCGTCCTCGGTGCATGCTGAGAAGTACAGGTGGGCGGGTGTTGTGGTTCCTCAGCTGTTGCTCGTTGTAGAAGCTTTCTCCTTACCCGTTCTAGTGGCCAGCCTGAAAAAGGGAGAAGAGAAAGGGATATGAAGTCAAAGGTGTAGAGCAAGGAGGAGGGCGGTACGAGTGAATAGCATGCCAAGTAAGGAAAATAGTGAATGGAAGACATGGTCGCGATTCCATGTGATCAGTTCATCAATGGAAATATAGCAAGGCATGGGGGTATTGGATGCAAGATGTTTATTAGCATGCCGGCAAGGGCATGAGTAGCATAGATCAAGCATCAAAAGCTTTAATGTATTGTTAGTTGTAAGAAACTAACAATAACGTTTGTAATGACAATTATATTTAATTAATAAAATATAAAAAGGGTTTTGTGAAAAGCAAGCATTTATAGTAGAAGATTAAAAGAAATCTTTAAAAAATAGTGCACAATGCCATACGGGCGTTTTCACAAACACTTAGCATGCATGGTAAATAATCTATTTGAAAGTATTAAATTGAACATGCAAGCAACCCTTTAAAAATTAAAATAATTGTCAAACAATTCCCTTAATAATCCACAAGCAAAATATGGTAAATAATTACCCAAATAAATTTCTAACACCAATGAAAATAATGCAATGAATGAAAGTATGCAAATGAATTAAAATAAAATAAAAAGAAAAATAAGAAGAATTAGAAGGGAAAGAAGAGAAGAAGAAAGAAAGTGAGAAAGGAGAGAGAAGGAAGTATTTAGGATTAGAAAAGAGAAGATAAGAAAATTGGCACTAATCTGATAGGTTGTGCGACGCTGGCGACGCGGTCGCGTGGGTGACGCGGTCGCGTGGTGCGCGATAAGGTTGGGTGACGCGGACGCGTGGGGCACGCGATCGCGTGACTCGATTTGTGCTAGTGGTGCGAGTGCAGCCTCGCGGCCGCACAACTCTCTGTTCGAAACTTGGTATTGCCGAAATCCAGGGTGACGCGGTCGCGTGGTCGACGCGATCGCGCGGGTGGCCTTATTTCCAATATGACGCGGACGCGTGGGTGACGCGTTTGCGTGGTAGGGCTTGTGCTACTAGCACGGGTCTAGCCCAATTCCAGCTCAACTTTCAGCCATTCACCCTTTTTACGCCGATTTCAGGTCACGCGGCCGCGTGGGTGACGCGGTCGCGTGGGAGGCTATTTTTCCAAATGACGCGGACGCGTCATTGACGCGTTTGCGTGGATAGATTTGTGCCATTGGCACGCCTCCAGCGCTGCTCCTGCGAAACTCTCTGTTCATATTAATATTGTCTCCCATCTCCTTACGACACGGACGCGTCACTGATGCGGTCGCGTCGCGTGCTCGCTTTTTTTTTTATAATCTAAAAAATGCAGAATGCAGTGTTAATATGAATGTGATGCAAAACTCCAGGTCCAATATAATAAAATAAAATAAAATAAAATTCAAAAACAAATAAAACTAAATAAAAATGAAAAAGGAGGATCATACCATGGTTTGTTGTCTCCCACCTAGCACTTTTAGTTAAAGTCCTTAAGTTGGACATTTGATGAGCTTCCTGTTATGGTGGCTTATTCTTGAACTCATCCATGAATCTCCACCAGTGTTTGTGATTCCAATAACCTCCGGGGTCCCAAACTAGGCATGTAAAACCCTTGAGCAGCTTCAAAAAGATTCTTAGGCTCCCGGGGTGTTGGATGTCAGAACAGATTCCAGGATCCCAAATCTTGCTTTTACACCCGTCTTCGTGTTGATTATCATGATTCCATCCGGGTAGCAAGCAATCTGAATTCTCACTAAAGCGCCCAAACAACTTCCTTGACCCATTCAGTTGAGCCCTATAGCAACCTTTACGTTTAAGCTTAAAGCTTCCAACCATGATGAACCTTGCAGGACAATTCTTACCACTAACCATCTTCCTTTTACTCTTAATGCCACAAAGAGCTCTAAGTTGACCATCCGTCTCCAGTAGCCCATATTCAAGTGGGATTAGAAAGCTATGGGATATGAATTTTACCCACTTGAATGTTGTGAAGGATGATGGTGACTTAGGGGGAGGTATCTTTAATGAAATTGCAAGCTCCACTCCCTTGTGCTCTTCTCTGATAATTACCACCTCTTTGCAAGCTTCTTCAATTTCAACCTCTTCCTCTTGGTAGCTTTCTTTCAATTTAATCTCCTTTTCATTGCTTTCCAAGGGCATGGGAGGTTGTGCTTCTTCTTCTTAAATCTCCATCTCTTGATCAACCTCTTCCAAGTCTTCAACTATGATATGCTTTGGAGGTTGTACACCCTCTTCAGCATCAATTTTAACCGTCTTGGAAGGAGGCTCTATGTCTTGTCTTTCCCATGGAGGTTCTGTGTCTCTTAAGTCTTCAACCAAATCTTCTTCTTGAACAATGATAGCCTCTTCTACTTGTTCTAGTATGAATTCATGCTCTGTCTTGTCCACTGGAGTTTCTGGTATCTCCTTTATGTTATGCTCTTCACTAGACTGTCCACATGGGGCTGTGGCTAATCCTTGTGTATTTAAGCGTCTAGAAGCCCATTGAATTAATACTTGCCCCAGTTGTTGAGTGGTTGCCTGAAATCGATCCATTGTTTCCTTGAGACGATCCTTTGCCTCTTGATGCACTCGGTTTTCATAAGTAGGATCATAATGCTCTTGGATTGATGGATATGGAGATGGTGAATATTGAAGTGGTGGTTCTTGTGAGTAATTGGGTTGGAATTGGGGTGGTTCTATATATGATTCATATGGCTCATAAGGTGGTTGGTATGGTGGTTGAGGGTTAGGGTCATATGGAGGTGAATGGCGAAAAGGGGCTTGTGAGTGTGGTGGGTTGAGGTTGTGTTGAAAGGATGATCTCTGAGCATAGGGTGGGGCTTGTTGGTAGCTACAAGGTGGTCCACCATATCTATCAGCTTGGGATGCATTGTAGCCTGGTCTTTGTCCATGATATCTAGGATGGTGTTGTTGCCTAAAGGGTTGATTAGATCCTCTTGGCTCCATCCATCCTTGATTGGTCTGACCTTGATGCATATTCCTGCCGTGGTTTCTATTTCCTTCAACAAAGTTAGAACCAAACTCAAAGCGAGAGGGGTGAGAATTCATAGTAGTTAGAGAAAATAAAAACAAAAATTAATAAAAAGGAAATATTTTGAAAAAGATATAAATTTTTTTTTTGAAAAAGATAGGAAGAAATTTAAATTTTTTTTTTAAAAATATTTACAATAACCAATAATAAGGCACACGTTTGCAATTCCCCGGCAACGGCGCCATTTTTGACGTTGGGATTTTTGCCAGTAAAGAATGTCATAAAAACAGTCGCGTTGTAGATATAGTCTCTAAACCGACAAAAATCCCTTCGTACAAACGTTTTGGTTGTCACAAGTAACAAACCCCTTTAAAATTGATAACCGAGTATTTAAACCTCGGGTCGTCTTCTCAAGGAATTGCAGGGAGGTATGTTCTTATTATTGGCTATGAGTTTGTATATTGGGGAATGTTGAGTTTGGGCAATGCGCACAGGTATATTTTCAAGCAATAAAAATAAATAAATAACTGTAAAATAAACTCTTGGCAAGGTATAAGAACTGGAGGTCCTATCCTAGTTATCCTTATCAATTGTGATGAGAATTGGATTCTTCTCCCACTTTGTTAACCTCTAATTATGAAGGTAAGTTAAGTGGATGAATTAATTCCAATTTTCAATTAACAATGAGTTTGACAACTCAAGAGTCACCAATTAATCAACCAAAGCCAAAAGGGAAGAAAATCCACTCGAATGAAAATAATTTGGATAAGCACCAATAACATAAATTAAAGAAAGCAATCATAAATCTGAAATACCACAATTAGCACTAGTAAAGATATCAAAAGTAACATGGGCAGTTGTAGCCAAATAAAGAAGTTGAGTTAAACATAGGAATCCATAAACTAAATTGAGGAAATAAATAAAAGGAACATTAAAAATAAATAAATACAAAGAACATTGAACCTGGGATTGAGAGTCACTCCTAAAACTAAGAGAAATCCTAAATCCTAAGAGAGAGAGAGGAGAGAACCCCTCTCAAAACTAATCTAAATCATGAGAAGTGAATTATAAAAAGCATGATAATGAATGGATGCATTCCCCCACTTTATAGTCTCTGGTCTGTGCCTTCTGGACTTGGATTTGGGCCAAAAAGGGTCTCAGAACTCGTTATGAGCGTTTTCTGCAATTTCTGGTGCGTGGCCTCTGTCATGCGTCCACGTGGGTCACGCGGTCGCGTCATTCGGAGCTTTTCCTTGCCACGCGGTCGCGTCAGTCATGCGACCGCGTCATGTGCGTTCTGCTTAAGGCACGTGGTCGTGTCAGTCATGCGGCCGCGTCGCTGCTGATTCGTGCTTGGCACGCGATCGCGTCGTCCATGCGATCGCGTGGATACCAGTTTCCTTAAAGCTCCATTTTGCTTTCTCCTTTCCTTTTAGTATGTTTCCTTTTTCATCCTTTAAGTTATTCTGCCTTAGAAAATCTGAAACTAATCAACACACTAATCACGGCATCGAATGGAAATAAAGGTAATTAAAATAATTAATTGTCAAGGCTTAGGAAACATGTTTTTCACAATATGACATAATAAGGAAGGAAAAGTAAAACCATGCAATTAATGTGAATAAGTAGGTGAAGGATTATATAAATCACTCAAATTAAGCACAAAAGAACTCATGAAATATGGGTTTATCAACCTCCCCACACTTAAACACTAGCATGTCCTCATGCTAAGCTCAAGAGAAACTATAAAGATGAAGGGGAATGATAGAATGTATGAGATGCAACCTATGAATGCAACTAAATGAAAAATGTTTCTACCTACTTAGTTAAAAGTAAATAAATCTCCAAGAATAAATATGAACTGGATTTCACTAATTCAAATCATAAAAAAAAATGAAGTACAAATAGACTTGTAGAAGAAAATAGCTTATGAAAGCAGGGAACAAAGAATCAAGCATCGAACCCTCACTAGTAGTGTATATCACTCTTAATCACTCAAGTGTTTTAGGTTCGATTTTCTCAATTCTCTACTAACCTTGCTTTCTAAGGCTTGCTCTTCATCTAACAATCAACATAAATTTAATGCACAGATACACATATCAAGAGGTCTTTTAAGGGTTGTAATGGGGTTAGGGTCAAGGTAGGATTGTATTTGGTCAAGTGGACTAAAATCTGAATCCTTAATTAACTGAAACTTTCCCACTTAAACAATCCATGTAATCATAATACAACATCTAACCATCCATTAACCATGTTTTCCACATATTCATGCATTCTAATTTCAAGTACAACTCATATGCATTGCTTTCACCACTTACTTTGGGGCATTTTGTCCCCTTTCACTTATTTTGCTCTTTATATATATATATATATATATATATATATATATATATATATATATTCTCAATGCATATGATTAATTTATTGAATGCATGAACATGTCCTAAACATTTCTTTCACATTTTCAGAAAATTCTAACATACTCAATTCTCAAACCAGATGTTTCCAAACCCACTCTTCCCCACACTTAATTCATAAGCATTCTCACTAGTCTAAGCTAACTAAGGATTCAAATTAAGGACATTATTGTTTTTCGCTTAGAGTTAATGATGTGCTAAAATAAAGAACAAAAGGGGTAAAATAGGCTCAAAATTGGTTTGCAATAGATAATGAAAAGGTTAAGGCCATATGGGTATGTAAGCTCAGTGAAACAAGGCCTCAATCATATAAGTGTATGCATACATTAAACAATGGAAATATAGAATTAAGCAAGACAAAGATCACAATTTTAGAGAGAAAAACACACACCAAAAATAAAATATTTGGTTGATAAAATGCAACCAATCAAATAAGCTCAAGATCTCACTGGTTTTGTGTGTTCGAGCTTTAAACCATGTTCCAAAATAATATTTCTTTCATACAAGTTTTTCAAAAAGTTTTATTCAAATTAGTGAAATACTATAAAAATTTCTTGAAAAAGAAAATATTACTTTAACCAAGTGGTAAAATATGCACAAAAAGAAATAAGCATGCAAATGCAACAATGAAAAACAAAAATTTAGTGTTGAGAAGGGGCTAACTAACCCGTGGAGATCGGTATTGACCTCCCCACACTTAAAGATTGCACCGTCCTCGGTGCATGCTGAGAAGTACAGGTGGGCGGGTGTTGTGGTTCCTCAGCTGTTGCTCGTTGTAGAAGCTTTCTCCTTACCCGTTCTGGTGGCCAGCCTGAAAAAGGGAGAAGAGAAAGGGATATGAAGTCAAAGGTGTAGAGCAAGGAGGAGGGCGGTACGAGTGAATAGCATGCCAAGTAAGGAAAATAGTGAATGGAAGACATGGTCGCGATTCCATGTGATCAGTTCATCAATGGAAATATAGCAAGGCATGGGGGTATTGGATGCAAGATGTTTATTAGCATGCCGGCAAGGGCATGAGTAGCATAGATCAAGCATCAAAAGCTTTAATGTATTGTTAGTTGTAAGAAACTAACAATAACGTTTGTAATGACAATTATATTTAATTAATAAAATATAAAAAGGGTTTTGTGAAAAGCAAGCATTTATAGTAGAAGATTAAAAGAAATCTTTAAAAAATAGTGCACAATGCCATACGGGCGTTTTCACAAACACTTAGCATGCATGGTAAATAATCTATTTGAAAGTATTAAATTGAACATGCAAGCAACCCTTTAAAAATTAAAATAATTGTCAAACAATTCCCTTAATAATCCACAAGCAAAATATGGTAAATAATTACCCAAATAAATTTCTAACACAAATGAAAATAATGCAATGAATGAAAGTATGCAAATGAATTAAAATAAAATAAAAAGAAAAATAAGAAGAATTAGAAGGGAAAGAAGAGAAGAAGAAAGAAAGTGAGAAAGGAGAGAGAAGGAAGTATTTAGGATTAGAAAAGAGAAGATAAGAAAATTGGCACTAATCTGATAGGTTGTGCGACGCTGGCGACGCGGTCGCGTGGGTGACGCGGTCGCGTGGTGCGCGATAAGGTTGGGTGACGCGGACGCGTGGGGCACGCGATCGCGTGACTCGATTTGTGCTAGTGGTGCGAGTGCAGCCTCGCGGCCGCACAACTCTCTGTTCGAAACTTGGTATTGCCGAAATCCAGGGTGACGCGGTCGCGTGGTCGACGCGATCGCGCGGGTGGCCTTATTTCCAATATGACGCGGACGCATGGGTGACGCGTTTGCGTGGCAGGGCTTGTGCTACTAGCACGGGTCTAGCCCAATTCCAGCTCAACTTTCAGCCATACACCCTTTTTACGCCGATTTCAGGTCACGCGGCCGCGTGGGTGACGCGGTCGCGTGGGAGGCTATTTTTCCAAATGACGCGGACGCGTCATTGACGCGTTTGCGTCGATAGATTTGTGCCATTGGCACGCCTCCAGCGCTGCTCCTGCGAAACTCTCTGTTCATATTAATATTGTCTCCCATCTCCTTACGACACGGACGCGTCACTGATGCGGTCGCGTCGCGTGCTCGCTTTTTTTTTATAATCTAAAAAATGCAGAATGCAGTGTTAATATGAATGTGATGCAAAACTCCAGGTCCAATATAATAAAATAAAATAAAATAAAATTCAAAAACAAATAAAACTAAATAAAAATGAAAAAGGAGGATCATACCATGGTTTGTTGTCTCCCACCTAGCACTTTTAGTTAAAGTCCTTAAGTTGGACATTTGATGAGCTTCCTGTTATGGTGGCTTATTCTTGAACTCATCCATGAATCTCCACCAGTGTTTGTGATTCCAATAACCTCCGGGGTCCCAAACTAGGCATGTAAAACCCTTGAGCAGCTTCAAAAAGATTCTTAGGCTCCCGGGGTGTTGGATGTCAGAACAGATTCCAGGATCCCAAATCTTGCTTTTACACCCGTCTTCGTGTTGATTATCATGATTCCATCCGGGTAGCAAGCAATCTGAATTCTCACTAAAGCGCCCAAACAACTTCCTTGACCCATTCAGTTGAGCCCTATACCAACCTTTACGTTTAAGCTTAAAGCTTCCAACCATGATGAACCTTGCAGGACAATTCTTACCACTGACCATCTTCCTTTTACTCTTAATGCCACAAAGAGCTCTAAGTTGACCATCCGTCTCCAGTAGCCCATATTCAAGTGGGATTAGAAAGCTATGGGATATGAATTTTACCCACTTGAATGTTGTGAAGGATGATGGTGACTTAGGGGGAAGTATCTTTAATGAAATTGCAAGCTCCACTCCCTTGTGCTCTTCTCTGATAATTACCACCTCTTTGCAAGCTTCTTCAATTTCAACCTCTTCCTCTTGGTAGCTTTCTTTCAATTTAATCTCCTTTTCATTGCTTTCCAAGGGCATGGGAGGTTGTGCTTCTTCTTCTTAAATCTCCATCTCTTGATCAACCTCTTCCAAGTCTTCAACTATGATATGCTTTGGAGGTTGTACACCCTCTTCAGCATCAATTTTAACCGTCTTGGAAGGAGGCTCTATGTCTTGTCTTTCCCATGGAGGTTCTGTGTCTCTTAAGTCTTCAACCAACTCTTCTTCTTGAACAATGATAGCCTCTTCTACTTGTTCTAGTATGAATTCATGCTCTGTCTTGTCCACTGGAGTTTCTGGTATCTCCTTTATGTTATGCTCTTCACTAGACTGTCCACATGGGGCTGTGGCTAATCCTTGTGTATTTAAGCGTCTAAAAGCCCATTGAATTAATACTTGCCCCAGTTGTTGAGTGGTTGCCTGAAATCGATCCATTGTTTCCTTGAGACGATCCTTTGCCTCTTGATGCACTCGGTTTTCATAAGTAGGATCATAATGCTCTTGGATTGATGGATATGGAGATGGTGAATATTGAAGTGGTGGTTCTTGTGAGTAATTGGGTTGGAATTGGGGTGGTTCTATATATGATTCATATGGCTCATAAGGTGGTTGGTATGGTGGTTGAGGGTTAGGGTCATATGGAGGTGAATGGCGAAAAGGGGCTTGTGAGTGTGGTGGGTTGAGGTTGTGTTGAAAGGATGATCTCTGAGCATAGGGTGGGGCTTGTTGGTAGCTACAAGGTGGTCCACCATATCTATCAGCTTGGGATGCATTGTAGCCTGGTCTTTGTCCATGATATCTAGGATGGTGTTGTTGCCTAAAGGGTTGATTAGATCCTCTTGGCTCCATCCATCCTTGATTGGTCTGACCTTGATGCATATTCCTGCCGTGGTTTCTATTTCCTTCAACAAAGTTAGAACCAAACTCAAAGCGAGAGGGGTGAGAATTCATAGTAGTTAGAGAAAATAAAAACAAAAATTAATAAAAAGGAAATATTTTGAAAAAGAAATAAATTTTTTTTTTGAAAAAGATAGGAAGAAATTTAAATTTTTTTTTTAAAATATTTACAATAACCAATAATAAGGCACACGTTTGCAATTCCCCGGCAACGGCGCCATTTTTGACGTTGGGATTTTTGCCAGTAAAGAATGTCATAAAAACAGTCGCGTTGTAGATATAGTCTCTAAACCGACAAAAATCCCTTCGTACAAACGTTTTGGTTGTCACAAGTAACAAACCCCTTTAAAATTGATAACCGAGTATTTAAACCTCGGGTCGTCTTCTTAAGGAATTGCAGGGAGGTATGTTCTTATTATTGGCTATGAGTTTGTATATTGGGGAATGTTGAGTTTGGGCAATGCGCACAGGTATATTTTCAAGCAATAAAAATAAATAAATAACTGTAAAATAAACTCTTGGCAAGGTATAAGAACTGGAGGTCCTATCCTAGTTATCCTTATCAATTGTGATGAGAATTGGATTCTTCTCCCACTTTGTTAACCTCTAATTATGAAGGTAAGTTAAGTGGATGAATTAATTCCAATTTTCAATTAACAATGAGTTTGACAACTCAAGAGTCACCAATTAATCAACCAAAGCCAAAAGGGAAGAAAATCCACTCGAATGAAAATAATTTGGATAAGCACCAATAACATAAATTAAAGAAAGCAATCATAAATCTGAAATACCACAATTAGCACTAGTAAAGATATCAAAAGTAACATGGGTAGTTGTAGCCAAATAAAGAAGTTGAGTTAAACATAGGAATCCATAAACTAAATTGAGGAAATAAATAAAAGGAACATTAAAAATAAATAAATACAAAGAACATTGAACCTGGGATTGAGAGTCACTCCTAAAACTAAGAGAAATCCTAAATCCTAAGAGAGAGAGAGGAGAGAACCCCTCTCAAAACTAATCTAAATCATGAGAAGTGAATTATAAAAAGCATGATAATGAATGGATGCATTTCCCCACTTTATAGTCTCTGGTCTGTGCCTTCTGGACTTGGATTTGGGCCAAAAAGGGTCTCAGAACTCGTTATGAGCGTTTTCTGCAATTTCTGGTGCGTGGCCTCTGTCACGCGTCCACGTGGGTCACGCGGTCGCGTCATTCGGAGCTTTTCCTTGCCACGCGGTCGCGTCAGTCATGCGACCGCGTCATGTGCGTTCTGCTTAAGGCACGTGGTCGTGTCAGTCATGCGGCCGCGTCGCTGCTGATTCGTGCTTGGCACGCGATCGCGTCGTCCATGCGATCGCGTGGATACCAGTTTCCTTAAAGCTCCATTTTGCTTTCTCCTTTCCTTTTAGTATGTTCCTTTTTCATCCTTTAAGTCATTCTGCCTTAGAAAATCTGAAACTAATCAACACACTAATCACGGCATCGAATGGAAATAAAGGTAATTAAAATAATTAATTGTCAAGGCTTAGGAAACATGTTTTTCACAATATGACATAATAAGGAAGGAAAAGTAAAACCATGCAATTAATGTGAATAAGTAGGTGAAGGATTATATAAATCACTCAAATTAAGCACAAAAGAACTCATGAAATATGGGTTTATCAACCTCCCCACACTTAAACACTAGCATGTCCTCATGCTAAGCTCAAGAGAAACTATAAAGATGAAGGGGAATGATAGAATGTATGAGATGCAACCTATGAATGCAACTAAATGAAAAATGTTTCTACCTACTTAGTTAAAAGTAAATAAATCTCCAAGAATAAATATGAACTGGATTTCACTAATTCAAATCATAAAAAAAAATGAAGTACAAATAGACTTGTAGAAGAAAATAGCTTATGAAAGCAGGGAACAAAGAATCAAGCATCGAACCCTCACTAGTAGTGTATATCACTCTTAATCACTCAAGTGTTTTAGGTTCGATTCTCTCAATTCTCTACTAACCTTGCTTTCTAAGGCATGCTCTTCATCTAACAATCAACATAAATTTAATGCACAGATACACATATCAAGAGGTCTTTTAAGGGTTGTAATGGGGTTAGGGTCAAGGTAGGATTGTATTTGGTCAAGTGGACTAAAATCTGAATCCTTAATTAACTGAAACTTTCCCACTTAAACCATCCATGTAATCATAATACAACATCTAACCATCCATTAACCATGTTTTCCATATATTCATGCATTCTAATTTCAAGTACAACTCATATGCATTGCTTTCACCACTTACTTTGGGGCATTTTATCCCCTTTCACTTATTTTGCTCTCTTTTATATATATATATATATTTTCTCAATGCATATGATTAATTTATTGAATGCATGAGCATGTCCTAAACATTTCTTTCACATTTTCAGAAAATTCTAACATACTCAATTCTTAAACCAGATGTTTCCAAACCCACTCTTCCCCACACTTAATTCATAAGCATTCTCACTAGTCTAAGCTAACTAAGGATTCAAATTAAGGACATTATTGTTTTTCTCTTAGATTTAATGATGTGCTAAAATAAAGAACAAAAGGGGTAAAATAGGCTCAAAATTGGTTTGCAATAGATAATGAAAAGGTTAAGGCCATATGGGTATGTAAGCTCAGTGAAACAAGGCCTCAATCATATAAGTGTATGCATACATTAAACAATGGAAATATAGAATTAAGCAAGACAAAGATCACAATTTTAGAGAGAAAAACACACACCAAAAATAAAATATTTGGTTGATAAAATGCAACCAATCAAATAGGCTCAAGATCTCACTGGTTTTGTGTGTTCGAGCCTTAAACCATGTTCCAAAATAATATTTCTTTCATACAAGTTTTTCAAAAAGTTTTATTCAAATTAGTGAAATACTATAAAAATTTCTTGAAAAAGAAAATATTGCTTTAACCAAGTGGTAAAATATGCACAAAAAGAAACAAGCATGCAAATGCAACAATGAAAAACAAAAATTTGGTGTTGAGAAGGGGCTAACTAACCCGTAGAGATCGGTATTGACCTCCCCACACTTAAAGATTGCACCATCCTCGGTGCATGCTGAGAAGTACAGGTGGGCGGGTGTTGTGGTTCCTCAGCTGTTGCTCGTTGTAGAAGCTTTCTCCTTACCCATTCTGGTGGCCAGCCTGAAAATGGGAGAAGAGAAAGAGATATGAAGTCAAAGGTGTAGAGCAAGGAGGAGGGCGGTACGAGTGAATAGCATGCCAAGTAAGGAAAATAGTGAATGGAAGACATGGTCGCGATTCCATGTGATCAGTTCATCAATGGAAATATAGCAAGGCATGGGGGTATTGGATGCAAGATGTTTATTAGCATGCCGGCAAGGGCATGAGTAGCATAGATCAAGCATTAAAAGCTTTAATGTATTGTTAGTCGTAAGAAACTAACAATAACGTTTGTAATGACAATTATATTTAATTAATAAAATATAAAAAGGGTTTTGTGAAAAGCAAGCATTTATAGTAGAAGATTAAAAGAAATCTTTAAAAAATAGTGCACAATGCCATACGGGCATTTTCACAAACACTTAGCATGCATGGTAAATAATCTATTTGAAAGTATTAAATTGAACATGCAAGCAACCCTTTAAAAATTAATATAATTGTCAAACAATTCCCTTAATAATCCACAAGCAAAATATGGTAAATAATTACCCAAATAAATTTCTAATACCAATGAAAATAATGCAATGAATGAAAGTATGCAAATGAATTAAAATAAAATAAAAAGAAAAATAAGAAGAATTAGAAGGGAAAGAAGGGAAGAAGAAAGAAAGTGAGAGGAGAGAGAAGGAAGAATTTAGGATTAGAAAAGAGAAGATAAGAAAATTGGCACTAATCTGGATAGGTTGTGTGACGCTGGCGACGCGGTCGCGTGGTGCGCGATAAGGTTGGGTGACGCGAACGCGTGGGGCACGCGATTGTTTGACTCGATTTGTGCTAGTGGCGCGAGTGCAGCCTCGCGGCCGCACAACTCTCTGTTCGAAACTTGGTATTGCCAAAATCCAGGGTGACGCGGTCGCGTGGTCGACGCGATCGCGCGGGTGGCCTTATTTCCAATATGACGCGGACGCGTGGGTGTCGCGTTCGTGTGGCAAGGCTTGTGCTACTAGCACGGGTCCAGCCCAATTCCAGCTCAACATTCGGCCATACACCCTTTTTACGCCGATTTCAGGTCACGCGGCCGCGTGGGTAACGCGGTCGCGTGGGAGGCTATTTTTCCAAATGACGCGAACGCGTCATCGACGCGTTTGCGTGGATCGATTTGTGCTATTGGCACGCCTCCAGCGCTGCTCCTGTGAAACTCTCTGTTCATATTAATATTGTCTCCCATCTCCTTACGACACGGACGCGTCGCTGATGCGGTCGCGTCGCGTGCTCGCTTTTTTTTTTTATAATCTGAAAAATGCAGAATGCAGTGTTAATATGAATGTGATGCAAAACTCCAGGTTCAATATAATAAAATAAAATATAATAAAATTCAAAAACAAATAAAACTAAATAAAAATGAAAAAGGAAGATCATACCATGGTTTGTTGTCTCCCACCTAGCACTTTTAGTTAAAGTCCTTAAGTTGGACATTTGATGAGCTTCCTGTTATGGTGACTTATGCTTGAACTCATCCAGGAATCTCCACCAGTGTTTGTGATTCCAATAACCTCCGGGGTCCCAAACTAGGCATGTAAAACCCTTGAGCAGCTTCAAAAAGATTCTTAGGCTCCCGGGGTGTTGGATGTCAGAACAGATTCCAGGATCCCAAATCTTGCTTTTACACCCGTCTTCGTGTTGATTATTATGATTCCATCCGGGTAGCAAGCAATCTGAATTCTCACTAAAGCGCCCAAATAACTTCCTAGACCCATTCAGTTGAGCCCTATACCAACCTTTACGTTTAAGCTTAAAGCTTCCAACCATGATGAACCTTGCAGGACAATTCTTACCACTGACCATCTTCCTTTTACTCTTAATGCCACAAAGAGCTCTAAGTTGACCATCCGTCTCCAGTAGCCCATATTCAAGTGGGATTAGAAAGCTATGGGATATGAATTTTACCCACTTGAATGTTGTGAAGGATGATGGCGACTTAGGGGGAGGTATCTTTAATGAAATTGCAAGCTCCACTCCCTTGTGCTCTTCTCTGATAATTACCACCTCTTTGCAAGCTTCTTCAATTTCAACCTCTTCCTCTTGGTAGCTTTCTTTCAATTTAATCTCCTTTTCATTGCTTTCCAAGGGCATGGGAGGTTGTGCTTCTTCTTCTTGAATCTCCATCTCTTGATCAACCTCTTCCAAGTCTTCAACTATGATATACTTTGGAGGTTGTACACCCTCTTCAGCATCAATTTTAACCGTCTTGGAAGGAGGCTCTATGTCTTGTCTTTCCCATGGAGGTTCTGTGTCTCTTAAGTCTTCAACCAACTCTTCTTCTTGAACAATGATAGCTTCTTCTACTTGTTCTAGTATGAATTCATGCTCTGTCTTGTCCACTAGAGTTTTTGGTATCTCCTTTATGCTATGCTCTTCACTAGACTGTCCACATGGGGCTGTGGCTGATCCTTGTGTATTTAAGCGTCTAGAAGCCCATTGAATTAATACTTGCCCCAGTTGTTGAGTGGTTGCCTGAAATCGATCCATTGTTTCCTTGAGACGATCCTTTGCCTCTTGATGCACTCGGTTTTCATAAGTAGGATCATAATGCTCTTGGATTGATGGATATGGAGATGGTGAATATTGAAGTGGTGGTTCTTGTGAGTAATTGGGTTGGAATTGGGGTGGTTCTATATATGATTCATATGGCTCATAAGGTGGTTGGTATGGTGGTTGAGGGTTAGGGTCATATGGAGGTGAATGGCGGAAAGGGGCTTGTGAGTGTGGTGGGTTGAGGTTGTGTTGAAAGGATGATCTCTGAGCATAGGGTGTGGCTTGTTGGTAGCTACAAGGTGGTCCACCATATCTATCAGCTTGGGATGCATTGTAGCCTGGTCTTTGTCCATGATATCTAGGATGGTGTTGTTGCCTAAAGGGTTGATTAGATCCTCTTGGCTCCATCCATCCTTGATTGGTCTGACCTTGATGCATATTCCTGTCGTGGTTTCTATTTCCTTCAACAAAGTTAGAACCAAACTCAAAGCGAGAGGGGTGAGAATTCATAGTAGTTAGACAAAATAAAACAAAAATTAATAAAAAGGAAATATTTTGAAAAAGATATAAAAATTTTTTTTGAAAAAGATAGGAAGAAATTTAAAATTTTTTTTAAAAAATATTTACAATAACCAATAATAAGGCACACGTTTGTAATTCTCCGGCAACGGTGCCATTTTTGACGTTGGGATTTTTGCCAGTAAAGAATGTCATAAAAACAGTCGCGTTGTAGATATAATCTCTAAACTGACAAAAATCCCTTCGTACAAACGTTTTGGTTGTCACAAGTAACAAACCCCTTTAAAATTGATAACCGAGTATTTAAACCTCGGGTCGTCTTCTCAAGGAATTGCAGGGAGGTATGTTCTTATTATTGGCTATGAGTTTGTATATTGGGGAATGTTGAGTTTGGGCAATGCGCACAGGTATATTTTCAAGCAATAAAAATAAATAAATAACTGTAAAATAAACTCTTGGCAAGGTATAAGAACTGGAGGTCCTATCCTAGTTATCCTTATCAATTGTGATGAGAATTGGATTCTTCTCCCACTTTGTTAACCTCTAATTATGAAGGTAAGTTAAGTGGATGAATTAATTCCAATTTTCAATTAACAATGAGTTTGACAACTCAAGAGTCACCAATTAATCAACCAAAGCAGAAATGGAAGAAAATCCACTCGAATGAAAATAATTTGGATAAGCACCAATAACATAAATTAAAGAAAGCAATCATAAATCTGAAATACCACAATTAGCACTAGTAAAGATATCAAAAGTAACATGGGCAGTTGTAGCCAAATAAAGAAGTTGAGTTAAACATAGGAATCCATAAACTAAATTGAGGAAATAAATAAAAGGAACATTAAAAATAAATAAATACAAAAAACATTGAACCTGGGATTGAGAGTCACTCCTAAAACTAAGAGAAATCCTAAATCCTAAGAGAGAGAGAGGAGAGAACCCCTCTCAAAACTAATCTAAATCATGAGAAGTGAATTATAAAAAGCATGATAATGAATGGATGCATTCCCTCACTTTATAGCCTCTGGTCTGTGCCTTCTGGACTTGGATTTGAGCCAAAAAGGGTCTCAGAACTCGTTATGAGCATTTTCTGCAATTTCTAGTGCGTGGCCTCTGTCACGCGTCCGCGTGGGTCACGCGGTCGCGTCATTCAGAGCTTTTCCTTGCCACGCGGTCACATCAGTCATGCGACCGCGTCATGTGCGTTCTGCTTAAGGCACGCGGTCGCGTCAGTCATGCGACCGCGTCGCTGCTGATTCGTGCTTGGCACGCGATCGTGTCGTCCATGCGATCGCGTGGATACCAGTTTCCTTAAAGCTCCATTTTGCTTTTTCCTTTCCTTTTAGTATTATTCCTTTTTCATCCTTTAAGTCATTCTGCCTTAGAAAATCTGAAACTACTCAACACACTAATCACGGCATCGAATGGAAATAAAGGAAATTAAAATAATTAATTTTCAAGGCTTAGGAAACATGTTTTTCACAATATGACATAATAAGGAATAAAAAGTAAAACCATGCAATTAATGTGAATAAGTTGGTGAAGGATTATATAAATCACTCAAATTAAGCACAAAAGAACTCATGAAATATGGGTTTATCAACCTTTGTCAGGTCTCTTTCAGGTATTACTTTTATAACTTGTCTTGTAGGAGACCGACTTCGTTAGGTCGATCTCTTCTAAGTTATAGCAATTCCTCTTTAATAGGGTTGGCCAGACCTCTTTCCAGGGATTTGCTGATAACTTGGGTTGACTTGGTCCAATTTTTTAGTGTCGGCCAGTCTTTTTAAGTTATTTATATAGCAATCCATAAGACCTCGTCAGGTTCTTTTTGGGATCACTTTCGATAACTTCTTGTATTATTCTGTGTTCATCTTTGCCGATTTGTAGATGGTGGTTTTTGTCCCGGTTTGATCGTCCTTTAGGTGAATCGCATTTTCACCTTTGTCGGTCGATCATTCCTATCAAGATCGTACAGTGAATCTGTTCTTCACTTTTTGTCGATCCGTTGCTTTATAATCGGACGATGAATGCTTCAGATTAATGCGTCTTGGGAATTTGTAGAATATCTGAAATGTATTTTATTCAAAGAAAGTGCAAATATATACATGCGGGAGTTTTCCGTACCCTTAAGTCGGATTAAAATCTCAATCTTGACGCCTCATTAAAAAACCTTTTCTGGAAAAAGAGTGCATCTTGTTATGAGATCTTTTACCTATCCTAGCTATAGTACCTTCTTAGGTTACAGGCGTGCCATGATCTGGGGAGTTCTCATCCCTCGAGTTTGGACAGTCTGTAGTAGCCCTTCCCAAGTACTTCTGCGACTCGGTAGGGTCCTTTCCAGTAGGCTGCCAGCTTTCCTTCTCCAGGTCGAGTTGTTCCAATATCATTTTGGATTAAGATGAGATCATTCTCAGCAAAACCTCTTGGCACTACCTTTTGATTATACCTGGAAGCCATTCGCCGCTTTAGTGCTTCTTCTCTGATCCGAGCTCTTTCTTGGATTTTCGGAAGTAGGTCGAGCTCTTCTCTTTGAAGTTGAGAGTTGGTTTGTTTATTGTAGTGGACTACTCGGGGAGACCCTTCCTCGACTTCTTTTGGAATCATTGCCTCCACTCCGTATGCTAATCGAAATGGTGATTCGTTTGTAGTAGAATCGGGGGTTGTTCGATACGCCTATAGGACTTGTGGAAGTTCCTCGGCCCAAGCCCCCTTTGCTTCTTGCAGTCTCCGCTTCAGCCCGGCCAATATGACTTTGTTGGCCGCTTCGGCTTGTCCATTGGCTTGGGAATGTTCGACGGAGGTGAACTGGTGATTTATATTCAAGTCGGCCACTAGTTTTCTGAAGCTTGCATCTGTGAATTGGGTGCCATTGTCTGTGGTGATGGAGTATGGGACCCCGAACCTTGTAACAATGTTCCTATATAGGAATTTCCGGCTTCTTTGAGCAGTGGCGTTGGCTAGGGGTTCTGCCTCGATCCATTTTGTGAAATAATCTACCCCTACTATGAGGAATTTTACTTGTCCCGATCCCTGTGGAAAGGGTCTAAGAAGATCGAGTCCCCACTTTGCAAATGGCCAGGGTGAGGTTACACTGATGAGTTTTTCTGGCGGGGCGATGTGAAAGTTGGCATGCTTCTGGCATGGTGGACATGTCTTTATAAATTATGTAACTTCCTTTCGTAGAGTTGGCCAATAGAATCCCGCCCGGAGTACCTTTTTGGTGAGAGCTTGCGCTCCAAGATGATTGCCGCAAATGCCGCTGTGTACTTCCTCCAAGACTTCCTTTGTTTTGGAGGTCGGTACGCACTTTAACAATGGTATTGAGATCCCTCTTTTGTACAGGGTGTTGTTTATGATAGTGTATGTAGTATTGTGCCTCTCTTTTTAACCTCTTTGCCTCTTTTTCATCTATAGGGAGAGCTTCTGTTTTGAGGTAATTAATTATGGGGGTCATCCATCCTTGATCCCGACCTGTTATGGCTAGGACTTTTTCTTCTCCCGATATTGACGAGTTCTGCAGTATTTCCTAGATGAGGCTTCTATTGTTGTCCCCTGGTTTGGTACTGGCTAGTTTTGAGAGTACGTCAGCTCGGGCGTTTTGTTCGCGGGGTATGTGGCAGATCCTATATTCCCCGAGTTGTCCGAGATATTCCTTGGTTTTATCCAAATACTTTTTCATTGTAGGATCTTTGGCTTGGTAGCTCCCAGTTATTTGTGAGGTAAAAACTTGTGAATCGCTGTAGATGTTGAGTTTCCGAGCTCCAACTTCTCTAGCCAGCTTCAAACCAGCTAATAACGCTTCATACTCCGCCTGGTTGTTTGAGGCCGGGAATCCGAATTGGAGGAAAAGCTCAAGTTGGGTTCCTTGGTTGCTTTCGATTATCACACCTGCACCACTTCTGATTTTATTCAAGGAGCCGTCCACGTATATATTCCACTCTATGGGGATCTCCGGGGTGTCTGTGAATTCTGCAATGAAGTCGGCTAGGTATTGTGATTTAATGGTTGTTCGCGCCTCGTATTGGAGGTCAAACTCGGACAACTCGATTACCCACTGTAGGATTCTTCCTGCTAGATCTGTTTTCTGCAATATCCCCTTTATGGGCTGGTTAGTCTGAACCTTAATGGTATGCGCTTGGAAGTACGGGCGAAGTCGTCGGGATGTGAGTATGAGAGCGTAGGCAAACTTCTCTATTTTCTGGTAGTTCAACTCTGACCCCTGCAGTGCTTTGCTAATGAAGTAGACGGGTTGTTGCCCACCTTCGTATTCTCTAATTAGTGCTGAGGCTATTGCCCGGCTTCCTACTGCGAGGTACAATATGAGTGGTTCTCTTTCTCGTGGTTGAGATAGGATAGGTGGCCGTCCCAAGAATTCTTTGAAGTCTCAGAAGGCTTGCTCACATTCCGTTGTCCACTCGAAGTTCTTTCCCTTCCTTAAAGTATCATAGAAAGGGAGGGATCTTATCGCTGACCCTGCTAGGAATCTGGACAAGGCCGCCAATCTCCCATTGAGTTGTTGTACCTCTTTGACGCAGGTTGGGCTTTTCATGTTGAGTATGGCCTGGCATTTATCTGGATTTGCCTCGATTCCTCTTTGTGTGAGCATAAAGCCCAAGAACTTACCTGCTTCCACGGCGAAGGTGCATTTAGCCGGGTTAAGTCGCATGCCATGCTTCCGTATGGTGTCGAATACTTGAACCAAGTCGGACAGTAATGTTTCTTCACTTTGTCTCTTTATCAACATGTCATCCACGTAGACCTCCATGATTTTTCCGATGTGATCTGAGAAGACCTTATTCATTAGCCTCTGATAAGTAGCTCCCGCGTTCTTAAGGCCGAAAGGCATTATGATGTAACAATAGTTTGCTTTGGGTGTTAAAAACGAGGTTTTTTCTTGATCCGATGGATACATTGGGATCTGGTTGTACCCCGAGTATGCGTCCATAAACGAGAGATACTTATATCCCGATGAGGCATCTACTAGAGCGTCGATACTTGGGAGTGGATAAGGGTCTTTTGGGTAGGCTTTGTTGGGGTCGGTGTAGTTGGTGCACATTCGCCACTTCCCATTTGACTTTCTCACCAAGACGACGTTTGCTAGCCATAGTGGGTACTTAACTTCTCTTATGAACCCTGCCTCTAGTAGTGCTTGCACCTGTTCTGCTACAGCCTGAGATCGTTCTGGCTCGAGTTTTCTTCGTCTTTGTTGTACCGGCTAGGATCCCGGATAAACTGCTAACTTGTGGCTCATTAGTTCGGGATCTATGCCTGGCATGTCGGCAGCTTTCCATGCGAAGAGATCAACATTATCTCGTAGGAACTATATGAGTGATTCCTTTGAATCTCCTTTCAGGATCGTGCCAATATTAGTTGTCTTATCCGAGGTGTCTCCGATCTGAACTTTCTCTACTTCACCTTCGGGCTGTGGACAAAGTTCTTCTCGCCTCTGAACTCCACCAAGTTTGATTGTGTGGAACTCTCCTCTTTCGCCTCTGAGGTTTAGACTTTCGTTATAACAGCGACGCACCATCTTTTGATCTACTTTTATTGTAGCTATCCCTTCTGCAGTTGGGAATTTCATACATAGATGTAGAGTTGAAACTATTGCGTCGAGTTGGTTTAACGTTGTCCGACCTATTAAGGCATTGTAGGCTGAGCTTACGTCGACCACGATGTAGTCTATCTTGAGTGTTCTGGATTGGTTCCCCTTTCTGAAGGTTGTATGTAGCGATACGTATCCCAGTGGTTGTATTGGGATATCGCCAAGTCCGAACAGGCTGTTCGGGTATGCTCTTAGCTCTTTTTCTTCTAAGCCGAGCTTGTCGAAGGCATTTTTGAATAAGATGTCGGCGGAGCTTCCTTGGTCAATTAATGTACGGTGGAGGTTGGCATTTGCCAGTATGATAGTGATGTCCATGGGGTCGTCATGTCCTGAGATGATTCCGGATGCGTCTTCTTTGGTAAACGTGATTGCTGGGATGATTTGGAGATTCCTCTTCCCGCAAATCCGCCGTGTATCACGTGGACGTGTCTCTCCGGTGTGCGAGGTGATCACTCAGACCGTCCGACATCTTCATCCCTTCTTCTTTTTCTTGGCTCTTCGTCCCGGTTGGCCAAAAACCGATCTAGTTTTCCTTTTCTTACTAATTTTTCTATGACATTTTTCAAGTCGAAGCATTCGTTGGTGGAATGTCCTCGGACTCGATGATACTCACAGTATTCGTTCCGATTTCCTCCTCCTCTTTTGCCTTTGAGTGTCCGATCTGGGGGTATTTTTTTTGTATGGCAGACTTCTTTGTAAACATCTACCAAGGATACCCTAAGAGGGGTGTAGTTATGATATTTTTTTATTTTCTCCCCAGAGAGATCTTTCTTTTTCTTGGATTCTTTATCTTTATCTCGGTAGGTGGAACCGAACCTCGAGGCTTCCCCAAGTCAAGAATTCTCCTCCATGTTGATGTACTTCTGCGCCCGTTCTTGTACTTCATCCAGGGATGTAGGGTACTTCTTTGATATAGATTGGCTAAACGGTCCTTCTCGTAGGCCATTTATAGGCCCATAATGGCAGCTTCTGTTGGTAGACTTTGTATGTCCGTGCATGTTTTGTTGAATCTTTCCATGTAGTTACGAAGACTCTCCCGATCTCCTTGCTTGATTCCTAGTAGGCTGGGTGCGTGTTTAGCCTTATCTTTTTGTATGGAAAATCTGGCCAGGAACTTTTTGGCCAGGTCGTCGAAGGTTGAGATGGACTTTGGAGGTAGGCTATCGAACCATCTAATGGCTGTCTTGGTAAGAGTTGTTGGAAAGGCCTTGCAGCGAACTGCATCCGAGGCGTCAGTGAGGTACATTCTACTTCTGAAATTGCTGAGATGATGGTTGGGATCTGAAGTGCCGTCATACAGAGTCATATTCGGAAGTTTGAAGTCCTTTGGGATTTTGGTCTTCATAATTTCCCTGGTGAATGGATCTTGATCCTTGCGAGAGCTATCCTCTGGAGTGGATCGAGTAGCTTTAGTTTTGAGATCGGCTTCGAGTTTTAGACGTTTATCTTCTAATTCTCGGCGTCGCCTTATCTCCCGATGCAGATCCTCTTCTTTTTCGCATTGATGTTGGGCTTCTTTCTCGAGTTGCTTTAATCGATCTTGAAGCGCCTCTATCACTCCTGGATTTGATGAATTTTTGTCCCCGTTGGGCTCCGGAGTATCTTTGAGTGTAACATCCGCGTTCTTGTGCGGCGTTCTATCTTCCAAACCTGAATCGTGGTTGTTGTCATGGTCGTCCGCCATGGTGATGGGATGACTTCCAGGCTCCCCGACAACGGTGCCAATGTTCCGAGGGTTTACCTGAAACTGTAGGTCGATCTCGGACGAGATCTTCTGTGCTGGTCAGAGCCGACGTGTTCGGCAGGTGTGTAGTAGCCGGAGCTGGTGTGTCTGACTTGTGGAATTGAGAATGCTGCTGATCCCTTGTCACCGAAGGGTAGGGGGTACCTGCGAGGGACTCCGATGCTTAAGTTAGCAAGGGTATTAAACAGGTATTGAGTAGAATCAAAGTATAAGTTATACCTGGGTGCTCCAGTGTATATATAATTGTGAGATGTGACCTTTTTTAGATAAGATAAGTTAGTTATCTTACCTTATCTTATCTTTTGTCGAGGTCAGCTTATCTTCCATGGAACCGCCCTTATCTCTATAGGCTTAGGCTGCCCTTGGATCGGGATCGTATTCCTTGAGTTGGGCCCTTCTTTTGGCTTTCCTGTCGATTTGGACCGAGTTCTTTGCGAAGAAGTCGGTCTGCTTGACCTAAAGAGGTCGGTCGCTTTGTCTATAGAACATCCCGGGTCGGACAGCTCGATCCAGGTATGAACATGGATGATAAACCGCTATTTTAAATTTTTCTTGTGCTTAATTTAGTAGATTTTATCCATTATTCTCACACTTATTCATAGAAATCGCATGTTTTACATTTTCCTTCCTAATTTGGTGCTATGATTGAAAACATGCTTCTTTGGCCTTAAATTTGCTATTTTTAATCTTCTCTTATTACCATTCTATGTCGTGATATGTTTGCTGAGTGTTTTGAAAGTTTATAGGGCAGGAATGACTTAGAGGATGGAAAGGAAGCATGCAAAAGTGGAAGGAATACAAGAAATTGAAGGAATTGCAAAGCTGTCAAGTCTGACCTCTTCGTATTAAATCAGACTATAACTTGAGCTATAGAGGTCCGAATGAGGCGGTTCTAGTTGCATTGGAAAGCTAACATCTGGGGCTTCGAAATGATATGCAATTTGTCATAGATGCCTTGCTGTTAGCAGGTGACACGTACGCGTGGATGACGCGTACACATGGATAGTGCGGCGCGTACGCGTGGGCGACGCGTACGCGTGATGGAGCCACGTGCTGTACGTATCAGAAATCACTTAGGACAATTTTTGGGCTATTTTTGGCCCAGTTTCAAGCCCGAAAACACATATTAAAGGCTGGGAGTGGAGCAGAATCAATAATTAACTTCTCGTTATTCACAATTTAGGTTTTAGATGTAATTTTCTAGAGCCTCTCTCTAGGTTCTTAGGTTTTTAGGTTTATTTCTTCTCAAATTTCAGGTTCAATGTTCCTTTAATTTAGTTTTCTTCTACTTTTGTTTATTTTATTACTTTAGTTTATCTTCTTCTCTGTTAATTTCCTTTTTCCACCATTTTTATGTTTATGATCTCTTGTTACATTTGGTTTCTTTTTATGATATTTATGTTCTCTATGTTTATTATTACTCTCTTTAAATGTTAGTCATTTATGTTTGCAATTGGTTGTTTAGATTTATTTTCCTTGTTAGTTTTCTATGCTTTTATTTTGTGCCTACCAAGTATTTGACAAAATGCTTGGAAGGATGTTAGATTAGATTTTCTCCTTTTGGCTTTGGTTGAGTAATTGGTGACGCTTGAGTTATCAAACTCCTTTGTTGATTGATAATTAGAAGTTGCTAATTGATTTGAATTTCACTAAAGCTAGTCTTTCCTTTGGAGTTGACTAGGACTTGAGGAATCAAATTGATTCATCCACTTGACTTTCCTTCATAGTTAGAGGTTAACTAAGTGGGAGCAATGGATAATTCTTTGTCACAATTGTGGATGGTAATGAGGATAGGACTTCTAGTTCTCATACCTTGCCAAGAGCTTTTATAGTTGCTATTTTATCTCCTTTGCAATTTACTTTTTTTGTCTCTTAATCCAAAACCCCAAAATATACAACTCATAACCAATAACAAGAACACTTCCCTGCAATTCCTTTGAGAGATGACCCGAGGTTTGAATACTTCGGTTATTATTTTTAGGGGTTTGTTACTTTTGACAACCAAATTTTTGTATGAAAGGATTATTGTTGGTTTAGAAACTATACTTGCAACGAGAATTTATTGTAAAATTCTAGACCACACAAAAATTCGTTCATCAAAATGGCATCGTTGCCAGGGAATTGCAAACGTGTGCCTTATTATTGGTTATTGTAAATATTTGCTTTTTGCATGTTTGTTAGTTGTTGTTAGTTTTAGGACTTTGTTGCTTATTTTTATTAGTTTTTGTTTTTATTTTCTTTTGTTACCATGAATTCTCACCCATTTGGCTATGAGTTTGGCTCAAATTATATTGTAGGAAATGGAAGTTACAATGAAGATATGCATCAAGGATGGAACAATTAAGGTTGGGAGGAACCACAAGCTTATGGACAACCTTCTTGGCAACAACCTACTCAGGTCTCATATAGGTCTAACTCCAATCCTAATGCATACCAATCAAATGGATGTGGTAGCCCTTGTTGTACGTGTCACCAACCACCACCACATGCATATGGACCATCTCCTCAACATAATTTTGAACCACCATACTCACAAGCCCCTTTCCACCATTCACCTCCATGTGACCCTAACCCTTATCCACCATATCAACCACCATATGAACCATACAAACCATACATAGAACAACCACCATTCCAACACAATTACTCCCAAGAACCACCACCTCAATATACACCATCTCTATATCCTTATCAAAATGAACCACCTTCTTATCATGAACCCTCATATCCACCCTAATCTCCAACAAATGAAACCCTTGGTGTACTTCTTAAAGGGAAAGAAGAGATGAAAAAGAAGGTACTAGAATTCACGGCTACCTTGACCGAGGTAGTAAATCAATTAGCTTCCCAATGCTTGAATATTCTAGATACAATGGCCACTTGTAGGGAATCAAGTGAGGAGCGTAGTATGAAAGAGTGATTGAGAACTCTGGCGGAAAATGAAAAATGTGATTTTGTATTAGAACAACTAGAGGAAGCTATAATTGTTGAAGAGGAAGAAGTGGTCGAAGACTTAGGAGATGCTGAACCTCCATGGGAATCTAGAGTTGTAGAGTATTCCTCCAAGAAGCTTGAAATTGATGTTGAGAAGGATAGTGCACAACCTCCAAGGCATGTTCTCCATTAAGAATTGGATGGAATAGAACAAGAAATAAGTCCCTTTGGTGATGAAGATCCCACATCACAACCTCCTAGTGATGAACTTACATCCACAACTGAACCCCTTGATTTTGAAGAACCTTCTCCGAGTGAATCTGAAGGTGATTCGGAGGTAGACTTTTCTCAACCTGCAACTTATGACTTGAGTGATGGGGACGAATTAGAAGAACTTGATAAGGGCACGGTTGAAGTTGAAGAGGCTTACAAAGAGGTGGAAGAATTCAAAGAAGAGCACAAGGGAGTGGAACTTGCAAGATCATTAGAAACACCTCTCCCAAAGCCATTACCACCCAATACAATATTCAAGTGGGTAAAATTCTTCTCCTTGACCTTTACTTTCCCACTTGAATATAGTTTACTTGAGACGGATAGTCAACTTAGCACTCTTTATGGCTTTAAGATTAAGAGGGAGATGGTTAGTGGTAGGAGTTGTCATGCAAGGTTCAATACGGTTGCATGCTCAAAGTTGAAGTGTAAGGATTGGTGTAGAGCTCGATTGAATGGGTCTAGGAAGTTGTTTGAATGTCTTAGTGAGAATTCAGATTGCTTTCCACCCGGTTATAACAATGATGATCAATACGAAGACGGGTGTAAAAGCAAGGTTTGGGATCCCGGAATTCATTCTAGCAATCAACACTCTTGGGGCCTTGTCACTTGCTTTAACTTGCTTGAAGGCTTTATGCACCTAGTTTGGGATCCCGGAGGCTATTAGAATTACAAACATTGGTAGGGATTCCTGGATGAGTTCAAGCATATGCCACCATGACAAGGAGCTCACCAAATTAAATGTCCAACTTAAGGACAATAACTAATAGTGCTAGGTGGGACTCAACCCACCATGGTATGACCTTCCCTTTTTATTAGTTTCATTTCATTCATATTAGTGTTAATCTTTGATTCTGCATATTTGCCTATTCTCATGCTAAAAAAAAAGTGCAAACGACGCGCACGCATCAAATGGAGGTTCGAGTTTATGAAAATAACCCGAGAGTTGCGCTAGAATCATGCTGGTAAGGTGCCTGGCGCACGAGCCAACCCACGCATACGTGTGGGTGACGCGTGCGTGTCACCTGCAATTTGGTCAATCCACGTGTAAGCGTCTGCAACGCGTATGCGTGGATGGAAATTTGGCGTAAATGGTGTTTTGACCCGAGAGTTGCGCGGGAAGGAGGCTGGTGTCGTGCGTCTGGCATGATGAGATGTCACGCGTACACGTGACCTAGGCTTACACGTGACCTCTTCTTCTGCACACCCACGCATACGCGTCACGTCGCAGATTCCGTTCCTCCCATTTTTTCTCTCCTTTCTTATTCTCTCCTCTTCCTTTCTCACTTCCTTCTCCTTTCACCTCTCCTCCTTATTCTCTTTCATTTTCTTTTACTTATTGCATTTACATACCTTCATTCATTGCATTTAATTTTGTGCATGTTTTTTATTTTGTTTTCTAAGACTACCATTCTTCCGTTGGTGTTAAATTTTCTTACTCATCTGTTGAATATTTCTTCCATCATTTTGGTGCACAGTGACTTATTTATATTGTTGGGTGATATTATTTATCAATCAATGCTAATCTTTTATAACACTTGTATATCTTGTGTATTGATATGAACTTAAATTGTCTTTCATGACCCACTTTCTCCCCTCCATTGTTGCAATTCTTGCATTATTGATATGCCATTTGTTCATATTATTTTCTCACTTCATGTTGTAGCTACCATGTAGTTGAGAACCTCATTATTCTTTGGCAATAGCCCACCCATGTTTATTTGTCTACATATATTTGTTTGTGGGTTACTCTTCCTCCTTTTTCTCTTCTTTCATGATGGCCATCAATAAGGGAAATGGAAAACTTCTATATAGGGCGAACAACAAGTCACTCGGCACAAGCCTTTGAAGGAGCTCTGTAGTTGTAGCAGCCCGTCTACTTGCACATCTTTGTATGCACTGAGGACGGTGCAATCTTTAAGTGTGGGGAGGTCGATACCGACTTTCTTGGGTTAGTTATTTTCTTCTCAACACCAATGTTTAATTCCCTTTGTTGGTTCATTATTGCGTTTGCATGATTGATTGCATGCTTGTTAGATTTTTATGCATATTCTACCACTACTTGGTGGAAGTAATTATTCTCTTTTCAAGATACTGTTTTATACCATTTCACTAATTTAAATTAAAATTTTTGTTAAACTTGTTTGAAGATTGTAATTAGGAACATGGTTTAGATCTTGAATACACAAAACCAATGAGATTTTGAGCCTAATTGATTGGTTGCATTTTATCAACCAATGTTTCATTTTGGTGTGTATTGTTCTCTCTAAAATTGTGATCTATATCTTGCATGATTCTATATTTCCATGGTTTGATGTACGCATGCACTTATGTGATTGAGGCCTTATTTCATTTAGCTCACATACTCATATTGTCTTATCCTTTTAATTATCCTTTGCAAACCAAAGTTAAGCCTATTTTACTCCTTTTGTTCTTTACTTTAGCTCATCACTAACTCTAAGCGGAAAACAATAATGTCCTTAATTTGAATCCTTGATTAGCTTAGTGAGAGTGCTCATGAATTAAGTGTGGGGACATTGGGTTGGGAAACGTTTGGTTTGAGAATTGGGTGTTGTATATTCTTGTGAAAATGTGAAAAAGAATGTTGAGGACATATTTATGCATGAAATACCTTAATCATATGCATTGAGAAAAACAAAAAAAGAAAAAAATGATGAGAAAAAGAAAAGAAAAGAAGCAATAATAAAAGGGGACAAAATGCCCCAAAGTAAATGTTGCTAGCAATGCATATGTATTGTACTCAATTTGGGATGCATGAATATGTAGTAAACATAGTCAATGGGCAGTTAGATTTTGCATTGTAATTATATGGATTGTCTTAAGATAGGTGGAATGTTTAGGTTAATCAAGGATACATATTTTAGTCTACTTAACCAAATTCCATCCTATCTTGACCCTAACCCCATTACAACCCTTAAAAGACCTCTTGATATGTGTATTTGTGCATTAAATATTTGTTGATTGCTAGATGAAGAGCAAATCTTAGAAAGAGAGATTAGTAGAGAATTGAGAGAATCGAATCTTAAACACTTGAGTGATTAGAGTGTATACACTTCCAGTGAGGGTTCGATGCTCGATTCTTTGTTCCCGACTTTCATAAGCTATTTTTTCTGCAAGTCTATTTGTACTTCATTTTTATGATTTGAATTAGTGAAATCCAGTCCATATTTTTTCTTGAAAGGTTTATTTACTTTTCACCAAGTAGATAAAAGCATTTTTCATTTAGCTGTATTCATACAAATAGGTTGCATTTCATACATCCTACCATTTTGCCTTCACTCTTTTAGTTCTCTTGAGCTTAGCATGAGGACATGCTAATGTTTACGTGTGGGGAGATTGATAAACCACTATTTTACGGTTTATCTTGTGCTTACTTTAGTAGATTTTATCCATTATTCTCACAGTTATTCATAGAAATCACATGTTTTACATTTTTCTTCCTAATTTGGTGCTATGATTGAAAACACGCTTCTTTGGCCTTAAATTTGCTATTTTTAATCCTCACTTATTACCATTCGATGCTGTGATATTTTTGCTGAGTGTTTTCAGGGTTTATAGGGCAGGAATGGCTTATAGAATGGAAAGGAAGCATGCAAAAGTGGAAGGAATACAAGAAATTGAAGGAATTGCAAAGCTATCAAGCCTGACCTCTTCGTACAAAATTAGACATAACTTGAGCTACAGAGGTTCGAATGAGGTGCTTCTAGTTGCGTTAGAAAGCTAACATCCGGGGCTTCGAAATGATATGCAAAGACATAACTTGAGCTACAGAGGTTCGAATGAGGTGCTTCTAGTTGCGTTAGAAAGCTAACATCCGGGGCTTCGAAATGATATGCAATTTGCCATTGTTGCCTCGCTGTTAGGTGACGTGTACGCGTCAATGATGCGTATGCGTGGATAGTGTGGCAAACAAGCGATGCGTACGCGTGGGCGACATGTACGCGTGAATGAGCCACATGCTGTACGTATCAGAAATCACTAGGAGCAATTTCTGGGCTGTGTTTGGCCCAGTTTCAAGCTCGAAAACACATATTAGAGGCTGGGAGTGGAACAGAATCAATAATTAACTTCTCATTATTCACAATTTAGGTTTTAGATGTAGTTTTCTAAAGAGAGAGGCTCTCCCCTCTCTCGAGTTTCTTAGGTTTTTAGGATTATTTCTTCTCAAATTTCAGGTTCAATGTTCCTTTAATTTAGTTTTCTTCGACCTTTATTTATTCTATTACTTTAGTTTATCTTTTTCTCTTGTTAATTTCCCTTTTTCCACCATTTTTATGTTTATGATCTCTTGTTACATTTGGTTTCTTTTAATGATATTTATGTTCTCTATGTTTATTGTTACTTTCTTTAATTGTTAGTCATTTATGTTGCAATTGGTTGTTTAGATTTATTTTCCTTGTTAGTTTTCTATGCTTTTATTTTGTGCCTACTAAGTGTTTGAAAAAATGCTTGGAAGGATGTTAGATTAGATTTTCTCCTCTTGGCTTTGGTTGAGTAATTGGTGACTCTTGAGTTATTAAACTCCTTTGTTGATTGATAATTAGAAGTTGCTAATTGATTTAAATTCCACTAAAGCTAGTCTTTCCCTAGGAGTTGACTAGGACTTGAGAAATCAAATTAATTCATCCACTTGACTTTCCTTCATAGTTAGAGGTTAACTAAGTGAGAGCAATGGATAATTCTTTGTCACAATTGCAGATGGTAATGAAGATAGGACTTCTAGTTCTCATACCTTGCCAAGAGGTTTTATAGTTGCTATTTTATCTCCTTTGCAAATTACTTTTCTTGTCTCTTAATCCAAAACCCCAAAATATACAACTCATAACCAATAACGAGAACACTTCCCTGCAATTCCTTTGAGAGACGACCCGAGGTTTGAATACTTCGATTATTATTTTTAAGGGTTTGTTGCTTGTGACAACCAAATTCTTGTATGAAAGGATTATTGTTGGTTTAGAAACTATACATGCAACAAGAATTTATTGTAAAATTCTAGACCACACGAAAATCCGTTTATCAGCGGCTGCACAGTCTCTTATTGGGGTCCTTGTGCTAGCTCTTTGACATTCTCCGTCCCCATCTTCGTGATGGGCTTATCCTTCTCAATGAGGGCATCACCTGGGATGTTAAGTCCAACGGAATTGCACATGCGATGGATGATGTGTGGGAAGGCTAGCCATGCGTTGGTAGAGGCTTTTGTGGCTACCTTGTATATTTCTTGAGGGATTACCTCGTGTACCTCTAGCTCATTTCCTTGCATGATGCAATGTACCATTATTGTTCGGTTAATAGTCACTTCAGACCAGTTACTAATAGGGATGATGGAGCTTTGCACAAGCTCCAACTATCCTCTCACCCTTGGCTTGAGTTCAAGCCTACTTAGTTGGTAGGGCTTGCCATGTGCATCTAGCCTCCATTGGGCTCCCTCCACACAGATGTCCATGAGCACTTGCTCCAACCTCTAATCGGAGTTGACCCTTCTTGTGTAGGAGTGTGGGTCACCTTGTAATTAAGGCAGTTGCAACACCATCCTCACACTTTTCGGGCTAAGGTCTAAGAGTTGCTCTCAAACCATGGTGCGGAAGTTCTTAGGCTGTGGGTTCATGCTAATGTCATGCCCCATTGTGACCCAAGCGTTGGTGTAGAATTCTTGCACCATTAGTATGCCAACAGCTGAGATTGGATGGGTTAGAACTTCCCAGTCCCTTCTTCAGATTTCTTCAAGGACTTTCGGATACTCATCCTCCTTTAGCCTAAAGGGGACCTCAGGAATTACCCTTTTGTGCCTCACCACAGCATAGAAGTGATCTTGGTGGGCTCTAGTGAGGAATCTCAATGATTCCCATAGTTTGGAAAAAGAAGAGGGAGCCTTTCCTTTTCTCTTTCTTGAGGCTTCAACGGTCTTTGGTGCCATACTTAGGAATGGTAGAAATCAAAAATCAAAGCTTTTGCAACACCAAACTTAAGAATTTTACTTGTCCTCGAATAAATATTAACAAAATGAGAAATAGTGTAGAGGAAGAAGGAAGAAGAGAGATGAGGAAGAGGGCTTCGGCCTAGTAGGGGATGAGGAAGAAAAAGAATGTGGAAAGTGTATAAAGTAAAAGGGAGAGAGTGTGTAGAAGGTGTGAGTATGACGAGAGGAATGAGGGGGTATTTATAGGGGTGGGGTGAGGTAGGGTTCGGTTGAATGGGAGGGAATAATGGGTGGGTATGGTTTGAATTTGAAGTGGGTGGGGTTGGTAGGAATTGAATGATGGAGATTATGATAGGTGTGGGGAAGAGGAAAAGGTGATGTAGATGTGATTGGTGAGGTTATATGGGGAAGAGGAAAAGTAGGGTGTGGGTTTCAAGATTTAAAAAGGGTAGGAGAAAGAAGAAAGGTGGGGTAGGTGGAGATTCTGTGGGACCCACTGACCTGAGAGGCTAGGAATTTCAAATTCCCTGCCTCCTACCTGGAGATCAACGCTAGGAATGGGCGTTGAATGCCCATAGGGGACCAAATAGTTGGTCTTGGCTGCCCCCTTCATGGTGTTGAACGCCCAGCATTGCTCCCTGGCTGGCGTTCAACGCCAGGATATGCCCCCTATGGGGCGTTGAACACCCCAAAGTTCTCCCTTTTTAGCGTTCAACGCCAGGAAATACCCCCTATGGGGCATTGAATGCCCCAAAGTTCTCCTGTTTTGGCATTCAACACCAGCTTTCCTTCTTCAATGGGCATTGAACGCCCAGAGGGAACCAGGGAGAGGAGCTTCTTAGCTCCCTTATGGGTGTTACACGCCCAACTTTCTCCTTGTCTGGTGTTCAACGCCAGCAAGGGACTCTCCTAGGGTGTTTTGTTTTCACTTCTGAGTGTTTCTATCGTTGTTTTAAGTGTTGCACATGATCACAAACGTCAAAAGGCAAAGAAAAACAAACGAAAGAAAATAAACTAAAACAAAATCAAATGATAATAAAGGAAACAATAGTACTCTAATCATGGTTGGGCTGCCTCCCAACAAGCACTTCTTTACCGTCATTAGCATGACGGACAACTCTATTACGGAGGTAGATAGGGGCTCAGATCTTTTCCCCTTACAGTGAACTTTCTTCCTGTGCTCTCATGAATAAGCTCTACATGCTCTAGAGATAAGATTCTACTCACTGTGTGTAGAATGACTGGACTCTTGGTGAAGACAACTCTCACTCCAAGTGAGAGGCCTTCAGTGGGAATCTTCTTGTCCCTCCAGCCTTTAGGTACTTTTTTTTCAGTACCTTCCTTATTAGTGCTTGATGATGACTGCCCAACACCAAACTTAGAGTTGGTGTCAGGGGACTTTGTAAAGCTCTGCACTGAAAGGGAAGGTTGAAACATTATGTGTTGCACAGTGGTACCAACTCTGTCATATGGAGACTGAGGGTTGGGTATCTTGAACAAGATACAATCCTCATGTAATATTAAGACTAGCTCTCCTCTTTCCACATCAATAATGGCCTTAGCGGTGGCTAGAAAAGGCCTTCCAAGGATGATAGATTCATTTTTGTCCTCCCCAGTGTCTAGAATCATAAAGTCTACAGGGATATAAAGGTCCACAACCTTTACTAGGACATCCTCCACTATACCATACGCCTTTTTTAGGGTCTTGCCTGCCATCTCTAATAAGAGTGTGGCATGCTGATGAGCGGATAATTTATACGCTTTTTGGCATTGTTTTTATATAGTTTTTAGTAAGTTTAAGCTACTTTTAGGGATGTTTTCATTAGTTTTTATGTTAAATTCACATTTCTGGACTTTACTATGAGTTTGTGTGTTTTTCTGTGATTTCAGGTAAATTCTGACTGAAATTGAGGGATTTGAGCAAAACTCTGAAAAAGGCTGACAAAAGGACTGCTGATGCTGTTGAATTCTGACCTCCCTGCACTCGAAATGGATTTTCTGGAGCTACAGAACTCCAATTGGCGCGCTCCCAACGGCGTTGGAAAGTAGACATCTAGGGCTTTCCAGCAATATATAATAGTCCATACTTTATTCGAAGAATGACGACGTAACTTGGCGTTAAACGCCAAGTTCATGCTGCTGTCTGGAGTTAAACGCCAGAAAAACGTCATGATCCGGAGTTGAACGCCTAAAACACGTCATAACTCAAAGTTCAACGCCAAGAAATGCATTAGCTCGTGGATAGATCAAGCTCAGCCCAAGCACACACCAAGTGGGCCCCGGAAGTGAATTTATGCATCAATTACTTACTCATGTAAACCCTAGGAGCTAGTCTAGTATATATAGGACATTTATCTATTGTATTAGACATCTTTGGTCTCAGTTTTGTTTTATTCTTCATCCTAGGAGATCATTGATCACGTTTTGGGGGCTGGCCATTCGGCCATGCCTGAACCCTTTGCTTATGTATTTTCAACGGTGGAGTTTCTGCACACCATAGATTAAGGGTGTGGAGCTCTGCTGTACCTCAAGTATTAATGAAGTTCTATTTTCTTTTATTCAAATCTCTCTTATTCTTATTCCAAGATATTCATTCGTACCCAAGAACATGATGAATGTGATGAGTTAGATAACCCTCATCATCATTCTCACTTATGAACGCGCGTGATTGACAACCACTTCCGTTCTACATGCAACAGAGCTTGAATGTGTATCTCTTAGATTCCCCAACAGAATCTTCGTGGTATAAGCTAGATAGATGGTGTCATTTATGAGGATCTGGAAAGTCCAACCTTGTCTGTGGTGTTCCGAGTAGGATCCTGGGAATCCGGAAAGTCTCACCTTGTCTGTGGTATTCCGAGTAGGATTCCGGTAATGAATGACTGTGACGTGCTTCAAACTTGTAACCTGCTGGGCGTTGTGACAGACGCAAAAGAGGGATTCTATTCCAGTAGGAGCGGGAACCAACCGGTGATTGGCCGTACTGTGACAGAGTGCGTGAGCATTAGCTTTCACTGCGAGGATGGGATGTAGCCATCAACCATGGGTGATGCCTCCAGACTGGTTAGCTGTGCGAGTGACAGCCGCATAGGATATTTCCCCGAGAGGATTGAAAGTAGCCACAGCTGATGGTGAACCCCTATACAAAGCTTGCCATGGAAAGGAGTAAGAAGGATTGAGTAGAAGGAATAGGAGAGCAGGCGTCCGTGAGCTCTACAGCACCTCCATTCCGCTTATCTGAAATTCCTACCAATGAATCTACATAAGTATTTCTATCCCTTTTATTATTCCCTTTTATTTACAATCCAATAATCACAATTACCCTTTAATCTCCCTAACTGAGATTTGCAAGGTGACCATAGCTTGCTTCATACCAACAATCTCTGTGGATTCGACCCTTACTCACGTAAGGTTATTACTTGGACGACCCAGTACACTTGCTGGTTAGTTGAACGGAGTTGTGAAAATAAACAGTGCCCTAAGAGTAAATACATACTAAAGCTCAAAAGATAGTAATCACAATTTCGTCCACCAAGTTTTTGGCGCCGTTGCCGGGGATTGTTCGAGTATGGACAACTGACGGTTCATCTTGTTGCTCAGATTAGGTAATTTTCTTTTCAAAAATCTTTTTCAAAATTTTTCTTTTATTTTTCGTTTTTCTAAACTTTATTTTCGAAAAAAAATAATAAAAATAAAAAAAAATTAGAAAATCATAAAAACCAAAAATATTTTGTGTTTCTTGTTTGAGTCTTGAGTCAATTTTTAAGTTTGGTGTCAATTGCATGCTTTAAAAATTTTTTGCATTTTTCGAAAATTTCATGCATTCATGGTGTTCTTCATGATCTTCAAGTTGTTCTTGACAAGTCTTCTTGTTTGATCTTGATGTTTTCTTGTTTTGTGTTGTTTGTTGTTTTTCATATGCATTTTTCATTTGTTAGAATCCATGCATTAAAGATTTCTAAGTTTGGTGTCTTGCATGTTTTCTTTGCATTAAAAATTTTTCAAAATTATGTTCTTGATGTTCATCATGATCTTCAAAGTGTTCTTGGTGTTCATCTTGACATTCATAGCATTCTTGCATGCATTCATTGTTTTGATCTAAAAATTTCATGCATTAAGTATTTTTGTTGTTTTTCTCTCTCATAATTAAAAATTCAAAAATAAAAAAAAATATCTTTTCCTTATTTCCCTCCAAATTTTCGAAATTTTGGGTTGACTTGGTCAAAAAATTTTTTAAAATTAGTTGTTTCTTACAAGTCAAGTCAAAATTTCAATTTTAAAAATCTTATCTTTTCAAAATCTTTTTCAAAATCATATCTTTTTCAATTTTTTTATTATTTTCGAAAATTTCAAAAAAAAAAATCTTTTTCAAAATATTTTCAAAATCTTTTTCTTATCTTTACATCTAATTTTCGAAAATTCACTAATAATTAATGTGATTGGTTCAAAAATTTGAAGTTTGTTACTTTCTTGTTAAGAAAGGTTCAATCTTTAATTTCTAGAATCTTATCTTGTAGTTTCTTGTTAGTTAAGTCATTTTAAAAATTAAATCTTTTTCAAAATATCTTTTTATTAAAAATTTTTTTATCTTATCTTTTTATCATATTTTTAAAAAAAAAATTTATATTTTTCAAAATCTGATTTCAAAATATCTTATCTAACTTCTTATCTTCTTATCTTTTTAAATTTTGATTTCAAATCTTTTTCAATCAACTAACTAACTTTTTGTTTGTTTCTTATCTTTTTCAAAACCGCCTAACTACTTTTCCCTCTCTAATTTTCGAAAATATCTCTCTCTTTTTCAAAAATTCTTTTTAATTAACTAATTATTTCAAATTTTAATTTCAATTACATTTATCTTTAATTTTCGAAAATTACTAACCTCTTTTTCAAAATTATTTTCGAATTCTCCCTCCTCTTTTCTTCTTCTATTTAATTATTTAATTACTAACACTTCTCTTCACCTCTCTTCATCCAAAAATCCGAACCCTCTTCTTCATTCTTCTACCCCTTTCTTTTTCTACTAACATAAAGGAATCTCTATACTGTGACATAGAGGATTCCTCTTTCTTTTCTTGTTCTCTTCTCCTTCATATGAGCAGGAACAGGGAAAAGGGCACTCTTGTTGAAGTTGATCCGGAACCTGAAAGGACTCTGAAGAGAAAATTAAGAGAAGCTAAATTACAACAATCCAGAAACAACCTTTCAGAAATTTTCGAACAAGAGAAAGACATGGCAGCCGCAAATAATAATGATAATAATGCAAGGAGAATGCTTGGTGACTTCACAAAGCCAACGTCCAAGTTTGATGGAAGAAGCATCTCCATTCCTGCCATTGGAGCCAATAACTTTGAGCTTAAGCCTCAACTAGTTGCTTTAATGCAACAAAACTGCAAGTTTTATGGACTTCCATCTGAAGATCCTTACCAGTTTTTAACTGAGTTCTTGCAGATCTGTGACACTGTAAAGACAAATGGAGTTGATCCTGAAGTCTACAGACTCTTGCTTTTCCCTTTTGCTGTAAGAGACAGAGCTAGAATCTGGTTGGATTCACAACCTAAAGATAGCCTGGACTCCTGGGATAAGCTGGTCACTGCCTTCTTGGATAAATTCTTTCCTCCTCAAAAGCTGAGCAAGCTGAGAGTGGATGTTCAAACCTTCAAACAAAAAGATGGTGAATCCCTCTATGAAGCTTGGGAAAGATACAAGCAGCTGACCAAGAGATGTCCATCTGACATGTTCTCAGAATGGACCATATTGGATATATTCTATTATGGTCTCTCTGAATTTTCGAAAATGTCATTGGATCATTCTGCAGGTGGATCTATTCACCTGAAGAAAACGCCTGAAGAGGCTCAAGAACTCATTGACATGGTTGCAAACAACCAGTTTATGTACACCTCTGAGAGGAATTCCGTGAATAATGGGGTACCTCAGAAGAAAGGAGTTCTTGAAATTGATGCTCTGAATGCCATATTGGCTCAGAACAAAATGTTGACTCAACAGGTCAACATAATCTCTCAAAATCTGAATGAATTGCAACATGCATCCAACAGTACTAGAGAGGCAGCTTCTGAAGAAGCTTATGATCCTGAGAACCCTGCCATGGCAGAGGTTAATTACATGGGTGAACCTTATGGAAACACCTATAACTCATCATGGAGAAATCATCCAAATTTCTCATGGAAGGATCAACAAAAACCTCAACAAGGTTTTAACAATGGTGGACGTACTAGGCTGGGCAATAGCAAGCCATATCCATCATCTTCTCAGCAACAGACAGAGAATTCTGAACAAAATAATTCTAATTTAGCCAATATAGTCTCTGATCTGTCAAAAGCCACTTTCAGTTTCATGAATGAAACAAGATCCTCCATTAGAAATCTAGAGGCACAAGTAGGCCAGCTGAGTAAGAAAGTCATTGAAACTCCTCCCAGTATTCTCCCAAGTAATACAGAAGAGAATCCAAAAGGAGAGTGCAAGGCCATTGATTTAATCAAAGTGACCGAATGCACTAGGGAGGAGGAGGACGAAAATCCTAGTGAGGAAGACCTCCTGGGACGTTCCTCAAGCAAGAAGGAGTTTCCTATTAAGGATCCTGAGGAATCTGAGGCTCATCTAGAGACCATAGAGATTCCTTTAAATCTCCTTCTGCCATTCATGAGCTCTGAAGAATATTCATCCTCTGAAGAGAATGAAGATGTGACTGGAGAGCAAGTTGCTCAATACTTAGGAGCTATCATGAAACTGAATGCCAAGCTGTTTGGTAATGAGACTTGGGAAAGTGAACCTCCCTTGCTCATTAGTGAACTAAATACTTGGATTCAGAGAACTCTACCTCAAAAGAAACAAGATCCTGGCAAGTTCTTAATACCTTGCACCATTGGCACCATGAGCTTTGAAAAAGCTCTATGTGATCTTGGGTCAGGGATAAATCTTATGCCACTCTCTGTAATGGAGAAGCTGGGAATCATTGAGGTACAACCTGCCTTGTTCTCATTACAATTGGCAGATAAGTCCATAAGACAAGCTTATGGAATAGTAGAGGACGTGCTAGTAAAGGTTGAAGGCCTTTACATCCCTACTGATTTCATAATCCTAGACACTAGGAAAGAAGATGATGAATGCATCATCCTAGGAAGACCTTTCCTAGCCACAGCAGGAGCTGTGATAGATGTCAACAGAGGTGAGTTAGTCCTTCAATTGAATGGGGATTACCTTGTGTTTCATGCACATGGCCATCCCTCTGTGACAAAAGAGAGTAAGCATGAAGAACTTCTCTCAGTTCAGAGTCAAGAAGAGCCCACACAGTCAAACTCTAAGTTTGGTGTTGTGAAGCCACAACCAAACTCTAAGTTTGGTGTCCAAACCCCATATCCAAACTCTAAGTTTGGTGTTGGGAATACCACACTTAAGTTGACCTGATCACCTTGTGGCTCCATGAGAGCCACTGTCAAGCTATTGACATTAAAGAAGCGCTTGTTGGGAGGCAACCCAATTTTATTTATCTAATTTTATTTTATTTTGTTTCTTTGTTATTTTTGTGTTTAATTAGGTACATGATCATGAGAAGTCACGAAAAAATCAAAAAAATTAAAAACAGAGTCAAAAACAGAAGAAAAAAATTTTTTCACCCTGGAAGACGCACGGGCTGGCGTTCAACGCCCAGAAGGTGCATCTGGCCGGCGTTCAACGCCAGAACAGAGCACCATTCTGGCGCTGAACGCCCAAAACAAGCTACATCCTGGCGTTTAACGCCAGGATGCGCACACAGAGGACAATCTGGCGCTGAACGCCAGAAACAAGCTTGAAACTGGCGTTCAACGCCAGAAACAAGCATCACATGGGCGTTTAACGCCCAGAACGTGCATCAAAGGGCATTTGAACGCCAGGATGATGCATGGAGGCATGTTACATGCCTATATGGTGAAGGAATGGAATTTCTTTTCACCTCAGGACCTGTGGACCCCACAGGATCCCTACCTACCATATTCCCACCTTCCCTTTTAATCCTAATCACACTCTCTTAATCCAAATCTCATTCTCAATATCACACTTCCCAAAAACCTTCACCAATCACCTCAACTGCTCTTCCCAATTACCCCATTCACCATTCACATCAATCCACTCTTCCCCATAAACCCACCTACCTTCATAAAATTCAAAATCAATTTCCCACCCTTTCCCACCCAAAATGGCCGAACCTATAACTCCCCCCCTCCCTATAAATACCCTTCAATTCCCCTTCATTTTCACACAACACAACCCCACATTCTCCTACATAGCCGAACCCTCTCTTCTCCCTCTCTACCATATTTTCTTCTTCTTCTTCTACTCTTCTTTTCTTTTTTTGCTCGAGGACGAGCAAATTTTAAGTTTGGTGTGGTAAAAAGCCTAAGCTTTTTATTTTTCATTCACCATCAATGGCACCCAAGACCGGAGTTCCTTCAAGAAAAGGAAAAGGGAAGGCAAAAGCTTCCACTTCCGAGTCATGGGAGAAGGAGAGATTCATCTCCAAGAGCCACCAAGACCACTTCTATGATGTTGTGGCAAAGAAGAAAGTGATCCCTGAGGTCCCTTTCAAGCTAAAAAAAAATGAGTATCCGGAGATCCGACATGAAATTCAAAGAAGAGGTTGGGAAGTCTTAGCCAACCCCATGCAACAAGTCGGAATTCTAATGGTTCAAGAGTTCTATGCCAATGCATGGATCACTAGGAACCATGACCAAAGTATGAACCCAAGCCCAAAGAATTATCTCACAATGGTTAGGGGGAAATACTTGGATTTTAGTCCGGAAAATGTGAGGTTGGCGTTTCACTTACCCATGATGCAAGGTGATGAACGCCCCTACACAAGAAGGGTCAACTTTAACCAAAGGTTGGACCAAGTCCTTATGGACATATGTGTGGAAGGCGCCCAATGGAGAGTAGACTCCAAAGGCAAGCCAGTCCAACTAAGAAGACTGGACCTCAAGCCTGTAGCTAGAGGATGGTTGGAGTTCATTCAAAGATCCATCATCCCTACAAGCAACCGATCTAAAATTACTGTGGATCGGGCCATCATGGTTCATAGCATCATGATTGGAGAGGAGGTGGAAGTTCATGAAGTCATCTCCAATGAACTCTACAAAATAGCTGACAAGCCTTCATACATGGCACGGCTAGCCTTCCCCCACCTTATATGCCATCTATGTTACTCAGCTGGAGTTATCATAGAAGGAGATGTCTCCATTGAAGAAGACAAGCCCATCACCAAGAAAAAGATGGAGCAAACAAGAGAAGTTCCTCACGGCCCTCAAGGAGAACATGAGGAAGTTCATCATCAACAAATGCCTCAAGGAATGCACTTTCCTTCCAACAACTATTGGGAGCAACTTAACACCTCCTTAGAAGAATTGAGCCATAATGTGGAGCAATTAAGGGTGGAACATCATGAGCACTCCATCATTCTCCAAGAAATAAGAGAAGATCAAAGAGCAATGAGGGAGGAGCAACAAAGGCAAGGAAGGGACATAGAAGAGTTGAAGAACATCATTGGTCCTTCAAGAAGAAGACGCCACTAAAGGTGGATTCATTCCTTGTTCTTTATTTCTTTCTGTTTTCGGTTTTTAATTATTGTGTTTATCTATGTTTTGTGTCTTTATTTCATGATCATTAGTATGTAACCATGCCTTAAAGCTATGAATAAATTCCATTAGTCCTTCACCTCTCTTAAAAAGAAAAATGTTTTAATTCAAAAGAACAAGAAGTACATAATTTTCGAAATTATTAATGAATTTAGTTTGATTATATTGATGTGGTGACAATGCTTTTTGTTTTCTGAATGAATGAATGAACAGTGCATATGTCTTTGGATCTTGTTGTTTATGAGTGTTAAAATTGTTGGCTCTTGAAAGAATGATGAACAAAGAGAAATGTTATTGATGATCTGAAAAACATCATGAAATTGATTCTTGAAGCAAGAAAAAGCAAAAAAAAAAAAAAATTGGCAAAAATTTTAAGCAAGGATCCAAGGCTTTGAGCATCAATGGATAGGAGGGCCCAAGGAAATTAAATCCAGGTCTAAGCGGCTAAATCAAGCTGTCCCTAACCATGTGCTTGTGTCATGAAGGTCCAAGTGAAAAGCTTGAGACTGAGTGGTTAAAGTCGTGATCCAAAGCAAAAGAGTGTGCCTAAGAGCTCTGGACACCACTAATTGGGGACTTTAGCAAAGCTAAGTCACAATCTGAAAAGGTTCACCCAGTTATGTGTCTGTGGCATTTGTGTATCCGGTGGTAATACTGGAAGACAAAGTGCTTAGGGCCACAGCCAAGACTCATAAAATAGCTGTGTTCAAGAATCAACATGCTTAAAATAGGAAAGTCAATAACACTATCTGAAATTCTAAGTTCCTAGAGAAGCCAACCATTCTAAACTTCAAAGGAAGAAGTGAGATGCCAAAACTGTTCAGAAGCAAAAAGCTACAAGTCCCGCTCATGTAATTAAATTAATATTCATTGATATCTTGGACTTTATAGTATATTCTCTTCTTTTCATCTTATTTGATTTTCAGTTGCTTGGGGACAAGCAACAATTTAAGTTTGGTGTTGTGATGAGCGGATAATTTATACGCTTTTTGGCATTGTTTTTATATAGTTTTTAGGAAGTTTAAGCTACTTTTAGGGATGTTTTCATTAGTTTTTATGTTAAATTCACATTTCTGGACTTTACTATGAGTTTGTGTGTTTTTCTGTGATTTCAGGTAAATTCTGACTGAAATTGAGGGATTTGAGCAAAACTCTGAAAAAGGCTGACAAAAGGACTGCTGATGCTGTTGGATTCTGACCTCCCTGCACTCGAAATGGATTTTCTGGAGCTACAGAACTCCAATTGGCGCGCTCTCAACGGCGTTGGAAAGTAGACATCCAGGGCTTTCCAGCAATATATAATAGTCCATACTTTATTCGAAGAATGACGACGTAACATGGCGTTAAACGCCAAGTTCATGCTGCTGTCTGGAGTTAAACGCCAGAAAAACGTCATGATCCGGAGTTGAACGCCCAAAACACGTCATAACTCAAAGTTCAACGCCAAGAAATGCCTTAGCTCGTGGATAGATCATGCTCAGCCCAAGCACACACCAAGTGGGCCCCGGAATTGAATTTATGCATCAATTACTTACTCATGTAAACCCTAGGAGCTAGTCTAGTATATATAGGACATTTATCTATTGTATTAGACATCTTTGGTCTCAGTTTTGTTTTATTCTTCATCCTAGGAGATCATTGATCACGTTTTTGGGGCTGGCCATTCGGCCATGCCTGAACCCTTTGCTTATGTATTTTCAACGGTGGAGTTTCTGCACACCATAGATTAAGGGTGTGGAGCTCTGCTGTACCTCAAGTATTAATGAAGTTCTATTTTCTTTTATTCAAATCTCTCTTATTCTTATTCCAAGATATTCATTCGTACCCAAGAACATGATGAATGTGATGAGTTAGATAACCCTCATCATCATTCTCACTTATGAACGTGCGTGATTGACAACCACTTCCGTTCTACATGCAACAGAGCTTGAATGTGTATCTCTTAGATTCCCCAACAGAATCTTCGTGGTATAAGCTAGATAGATGGCGGCATTTATGAGGATCCGGAAAGTCCAACCTTGTTTGTGGTGTTCGGAGTAGGATCCTGGGAATCCGGAAAGTCTCACCTTGTCTGTGGTATTCCGAGTAGGATTCCGGTAATGAATGACTGTGACGTGCTTCAAACTTGTAACCTGCTGGGCGTTAGTGACAGACGCAAAAGAGGGATTCTATTCCAGTAGGAGCGGGAACCAACCGGTGATTGGCCGTACTGTGACAGAGTGCGTGAGCATTAGCTTTCACTGCGAGGATGGGATGTAGCCATCAACCATGGGTGATGCCTCCAGACTGGTTAGCTGTGCGAGTGACAGCCGCATAGGATATTTCCCCGAGAGGATTGAAAGTAGCCACAGCTGATGGTGAACCCCTATACAAAGCTTGCCATGGAAAGGAGTAAGAAGGATTGAGTAGAAGGAATAGGAGAGCAGGCGTCCGTGAGCTCTACAGCACCTCCATTCCGCTTATCTGAAATTCCTACCAATGAATCTACATAAGTATTTCTATCCCTTTCATTATTCCCTTTTATTTACAATCCAATAATCACAATTACCCTTTAATCTCCCTAACTGAGATTTGCAAGGTGACCATAGCTTGCTTCATACCAACAATCTCTGTGGATTCGAACCTTACTCACGTAAGGTTATTACTTGGACGACCCAGTACACTTGCTGGTTAGTTGAACGGAGTTGTGAAAATAAACAGTGCCCTAAGAGTAAATACATACTAAAGCTCAAAAGATAGTAATCACAATTTCGTCCACCACATGCTACACCTCTAGAATTCCTAGCCTCTTCATTACAGACGGAGGCATCAGATTGATGCTTGAGCCAAGGTCATATAGTGCCTTCTCAAAGGTGATGGTCCCTATAGTACAGGGGATCCAGAAGCTTTCGAGATCCGGTAGCTTTTGAGGAAGCTTCTTCTGGACCATGGCACTGCACTCCTTGGCCAGTATCACAAGCTCATCTTCCTCTTCTAACACCTCTGCATGAGAAAAGTTGGCCTTCAGCTTTCTGAGGATTGCTAGGTACCGAGCAATTTGCTCTTCCTTAGACTATTCATCATCTTTTGAAGAAGAGTATTCTTCGGGTTCTTCGCTCAGCAAAGGGGCGTGCAAGATGACTATTTCAGTCTCCTCATGAGCTCTGATTTCCTTGAGCTTCTTTATAGTAGGCTCCTTCTTGGGTTCGATCACAACCTCTATAGTGAGGGCTATGCACTCTTCCTTTGGATTCACCTCTATATTACTTGGAAGAGTGTTTGAAGGAATCTATAGGATCCTCTTGCTCAGTTGACCAACTTGTATCTCCAAGTTCCAGATGGAAGACCTAGTTTCAGCTATGAAACTGTGGGTGGTCTTGAAGAGGTTGGAGACTATAGCAGCCAAGTCAGAAAGACTCTGCCTGGGTGTCTCTAATTGTTGCTGAGAAGTGTCATAGGGTCTACTGCTGAACCTTTTCTGGTTTAGTCCACCTTGATTGTTATTGAAGCCTTGTTGAGGCTTCTGCTGATCTTTTCACCCAAAATTAGGGTGGTTCCTCCATCTCTAATTGAAAGCATTTGGATAGGAATTATTGTTGGAGTTTCTTAAGGATTTTTCCGCGTAGTTCACCTCCTCCATGGTGGTCTAGGCGTTATCACCTATGTCTAACTCATAGGCAATCTCTGGATAGTAAGCCTCAGAGCTCTGCATTCCACTCAAGTTCTGAGTGATCGTGTTGATCTACTGGGACATGAGCTTGTTCTGAGCCAAGATGGCATCTAACACTACAAAAAAATATGGGCTTTAGCAACGCCAAATTTTGCAACGCCTTAAAACCGTTCTCTTAGATAGGTTTAGACAACAATTTTTTAAGTGTTACTATTAGATTAAATATTTCATTATTTTACAGCAACAAACTAAAACCGTTCTCTTTGACTATTTTAAAGAATGGTTTTATAACCGTTACCATTATTTTTTTTAAACAATGGTTTTTTATTGTTGTTTAAATAATTGTACAAAAGAAACGCATAAAAATCGTTGCCAAAATGCTACACTTTAAAACCGTTCTATTAAATGGTCGTAGACAACGGTTTTTATAATGTTGCTATTGAAATTCAATTTTTCATTACGTTGTAGCAACAAAATAAAGTCGTTCTTGATCGGGGTAAAACTTGTCTATCAACAAATTCCCATTCGGCAAGTGTACCGAATTTGTCGTCAAGTAATAACTCACAAAAGAGTGAGGTCGAATCCCACAGGGATTAACGAATTAAGCAATCAATGGTTAATTGATTATCCTAGTTAGACGAATCAGATTGGAGTGATGAGCAGCAGGAAATGTAAATGGCAGAAAAGTAAAGAAAGCAATAGAGTGTAGAGAAGTAAAATGGCAAGAAAAGTAAATGTAAGAACTAAAAATAAAATGAACATTGGGATCAAGAGATATTGCAATCCTCCTGATCAAGTTCATTCTCATCTCTTCCTCAATCATTCATTGATCTCCTTGGCAATCTTAAGTGATCGAATTACAATTACTTGTAATTCAATCTCTCAAATATTGATCAATAGCCAATTCCTTGGTCAATTGCTCATGAGAAGAGATGAAGTATGGTCACTGATTATACCACATGCATTCCCAAATCAAGTGTTGGAGGATTATAGTCACATATCCTTCCAAACCTAATTTGGTACAACATGAGAAAGCATTTCTAGCATGATCTCTTCATTCCTCTTCCAAGGTTCAGAAGAGATCCAAGTATGAATAGTTTCTTTTCCAAGATAACTACCCAATTGGATGAAGATCAAAAGCTTTCAAGCAAAATCAAGAGAAAAGATAGAAGAAGAAGAATAAGAACTACACTTAATCCGTTGAATCACAATAGAGCTCTCTAACCCAATCAAAAGAGTTAGTTGATCATTGCTCTACCAAAATAGAAAAGAAGAAAGTGCAGAAAAGTAAAGATGAAGATTAAAACTAAAATTGAAACTTCAAAGTTCATAAATGAAAAATACAAACTAGAATTAAACTACTACTAAGGAAAGAAAAAGAAGAGAAAAGGAAGAAGAGTGTAGGAGGGGAGGGGTCCGAAGACCCACTCCCCTTGGAGTATGCCAATTCACAGAAGTTTGAATTGGTCTTCACTCTCTTCCCCTTCCTTCAATTTCCCCCGTCTCTCGCCTTCCTTGAATGTAAAAACTAAGGCCTTTATATAGGCTCTCCTAAATTACAAAATGAAAGCAAATTACACTTAAATGAAAATTACTATTCTAGATGCTTCTTGTGGCCTTGATTGGTTGACAATTGTGGGCTTGCTTGCTTGAGCTTTGAAGTGGACTTGAGAGAGAAGTGATCCAATTGAGGCCCATGGTGAAATGCTGCCCAGTTGGTGTTTTTGGGGCTTAAAAGATGCCTCTGGTTTGTGCTCCAATTTCATGCCCACTATAGAGTATTATACATCGTTGGAAAGCTCTGAATGTCAGCTTTCTAACGCAACTGGAATCATCTCAATTGGAGTTTTGTGGCTCAAGTTATGCGTGTTTGAAGAAGGCATGGTCAGGCTGTCAGGTACCACGTTAACTTCCACGTTAACTAAGTTAACGTTGGAGTTAATGTGGCTCATGGTGGCATGTGTGGCTCCTTCCAACGTTAGTGACAATGTTGGGTGTCACTAACGTTGGCGAGCACCTTCTTTTTTCACACGTTAGCCTCCACGTTAACTAAGTTAACGTGGAAGTTAACGTGGCTCCTTGGGGGGTTGTGTGGTTGCTTCCAACGTTAGTGACAATGTTGGGTGTCACTAACGTTGTCGACCACTTTGTTCCTTCACGTTAGCTTCCACGTTAACTAGGTTAACGTGGGAGTTAACGTGGCTTAATGTGCTTTGGCCAACGTTAGTGACAATGTTGAGTGTCACTAACGTTGGCTTCCCCCCTTCCTTCTTAACGTTAGAGGCCACGTTAACTAGGTTAACGTGGACTCTAATGTGGCCACTCATGAGCTTGGTGCAACGTTAGTGATAATGTTAAGTGTCACTAACGTTGGCTCCATTTCCTTTCTTCAAAGTTAATGCCACTAACTTTTCTCACTAACGTTGTGGCTTTCCTTCCTTCCACGTTAGTGCCCACGTTAGTGTAACTAACGTAGCCACTAACGTGGCTCTTCTCTTCTTCTTTTGGCCTGAAATCAATCAAACAAAGTGCATCAAAGTCTTGCTCTTAATCATGGGATCATGCATCATCCAATTTATCATTCAATTTATGCATAATTCTCATGAAATCATTCAAAAATTCACAATGTTTGCTTGAATCAAGATGTAAGTGAATATCTACCCAAAACTAGCTTATTTTTTAAGAAAATGCATGAAACTACCTTAAAAACAGTAAAGAAAAGGTCAGTAAAACTGGCCAAAATGCCCTGGCATCACAACACCAAACTTAAAGCTTGCTTGTCCCTAAGCAAGTACTGGAACAAGAGAATAATGAATGGAATGCCAAGAGAAATGAGTCATTCTTGTGGAAGTCATGTCCCTGGTTTTATGGTGGTTTCATGCATAGCAACTTAGGTTCATTCCTGGCTTTCAGACCTTTATCATGTCCTCGAATACTTACTGTGATTGCATCCCATGAGACTTTTATTCATTGATCCTTTTATTGTCATTTCAGGGCTTATTTTTGTTCTTAAGCTAAGTGCTCTGTAAGGGGGCAACTCTTTAAAATAAGCTTTCAGCCAACACTCCCGAACCAGTTGGTTCAAGGTGCTAGGTGTTGAAGCACCCCTAAGGACTTACTTGCTCAAGTCTCTCCCCCATACATACACACCACAGGCATATAGTTTATTTATTTTCTTTTCTTGAGACCTTGGTGTCCAGCACCTCTTTGGGTTACTAAATGCTCTGTAGTGAAGGTTACTCTTGATAGTGGACTTTCAGCTGATAATCCCGAGTTAGTTAACCCAAGTTACCAAGTGATAAGGCACCCCTAAGAGCTTATTCATCCAAGTAGATCCCTCACACAGGAGCACCACAGACACTTGCCTCAAGATTAAAACCATTGGTGCCTAGCCTTATTGCTTACTCTTTTTCTTTTATTTTTTTTTCACTTTCATTGTTCTTTCCCTCTTTCTTATTAGGATCTTCTTATTTAGCTAGTCTCATGGGGTGTGCCTCAAGCATAGTATTCATGACAGATAGTTGTCTTCCCACCCTTGTGGTTGAACCAACTTAGCTAACTTATGACCACACCACAAACTCATGAACTCATTCCATAGTATGAACTCTACTCTGGTATTTTAAAAACACTCATTCTCCTTTCATTTGATTCAAAAGGGACAAGCATACAAGTAAGCAAAGTAAGGATGCAATAATGACATTCAGACTAGAAAACACAGCCTTAGTCAATAAAAAGTTTAAAAGACAGAATTGACATGCTTATTTACAAGGAACAAGCACACATACATACAAAGAACTTAGAAGACAATTATGCAATTGAATGTACTGGAAATAAGTAAGAGGAAAAAGGAACTTTACCACCTTGTAGTTCATCTTTATTGTTGTTGCCCTTCTTCTCCTACTTTTTTCCCTTCCCACACCAATTTAGACTAATTGCTTGTCTTCAAGAAGCAAATAAAACAGTGGTGGTGGGGTCTATGATGGGTCATGAACGTCTTACATATTGAAATGTAAGTGATGTATGTGGTTAAGCAAGCAAAAATTAAGGATAACACTGCAAGCCTAAGAAGCAAAGGCATTATGATTATACAAACAAGTGGTGTTGCTGGATACATTGCATAGAAAAATAAGTGGCACACCAAACTTAGTGTGACACTTTCTCTTAGAATGGATGCAAGTATCCAGAAAGATTGAAAACAGATTGTTGCAGGGGAACACCAAACTTAGAATGTGATCATATGCCAATTTTATTTGAAAAGTAGCTGAGTAAAGAACTGTTGTATTAATAACAAAATCACCAAGAGCCAAAGCTGTCACGAACAGGGGCTTCTTGGTGAGGCATTAACACAAACAGTTAGAGAGCATTGAAAATGAAGAACTAAAGCAATTACATGAATAAAGCAAAACAGAAGAAAATGTCTAATCTAGGTAATCAACCAACTGGTAGTTTGTTAATCACAATTAATCCCCAGCAACGGCGCCATAAACTTGATCGGGGTAAAACTTGTCTCTCAACAAATTCCCATTCGGCAAGTGTACCGAATTTGTCGTCAAGTAATAACTCACAAAAGAGTGAGGTCGAATCCCACAGGGATTAACGGATTAAGCAATCAATAGTTAATTGATTATCCTAGTTAGACGAATCAGATTGGAGTGATGAGCAGCAGGAAATGTAAATGGCAGAAAAGTAAAGAAAGCAATAGAGTGTAGAGAAGTAAAATGGCAAGAAAAGTAAATGTAAGAACTAAAAATAAAATGAACATTGGGATCAAGAGATATTGCAATCCTCCTGATCAAGTTCATTCTCATCTCTTCCTCAATCATTCATTGATCTCCTTGGCAATCTTAAGTGATCGAATTACAATTACTTGTAATTCAATCTCTCAAATCTTGATCAATAGCCAATTCCTTGGTTAATTGCTCATGAGAAGAGATGAAGTATGGTCACTGATTATACCACATGCATTCCCAAATCAAGTGTTGGAGGATTATAGTCACATATCCTTCCAAACCTAATTTGGTACAACATGAGAAAGCATTTCTAGCATGATCTCTTCATTCCTCTTCCAAGGTTCAGAAGAGATCCAAGTATGAATAGTTTCTTTTCCAAGATAACTACCCAATTGGATGAAGATCGAAAGCTTTCAAGAAAAATCAAGAGAAAAGATAGAAGAAGAAGAATAAGAACTACACTTAATCCGTTGAATCACAATAGAGCTCTCTAACCCAATCAAAAGAGTTAGTTGATCATTGCTCTACCAAAATAGAAAAGAAGAAAGTGCAGAAAAGTAAAGATGAAGATTAAAACTAAAATTGAAACTTCAAAGTTCATAAATGAAAAATACAAACTAGAATTAAACTACTACTAAGGAAAGAAAAAGAAGAGAAAAGGAAGAAGAGTGTAGGAGGGGAGGGGTCCGAAGACCCACTCCCCTTGGAGTATGCCAATTCACAGAAGTTCGAATTGGTCTTCACTCTTTTCCCCTTCCTTCAATTTCCCCCGTCTCTCGCCTTCCTTGAATGTAAAAACTAAGGCCTTTATATAGGCTCTCCTAAATTACAAAATGAAAGCAAATTACACTTAAATGAAAATTCCTATTCTAGATGCTTCTTGGGGCCTTGATTGGCTACTAGATCTGACCAACTACCCATCCTACCTCCTCTACGTTCTTGACAGCCCATCTTTGTCTCAGTAGAGTCTTTCAGTGGCATGTTTCGGTCCTCTTTCCCATTACTTAGAAAAAGTGAGCCACCGGTTCAGGTACAAGAAACTATCATTACCGCCTGGACAATTAGACATCCAACCCGTAATCGCAACGGCCCAATTGCAAGAGCGGAGCTCTACCAACTGAGCTATATCCCCCCGAGCCAAGTGGAGCATGCATGAAGGAGTCAGTCTTCTATTCTTTTCCTTGGCGCAGCTGGGCCATCTTGGACTTGAACCAGAGACCTCGCCCGTGAAGTAAATCATCGCACCGATTAAATGTTTGTTGTCTACATCAGTCCATCCAATAAAACTGAAAATTTAGAATAATATTCTATATATCTATTATATAAATATATTAGGCTATAGTAATAGTCAATCCAAAAATTCCATTATATCCCTTCTAAAAAAATCGTTCTTTTTCGTCTCGTATTTTGTAGAGATAAATGGTATGTGGATACAGCAGAGAATTTGCCTTTTTTCTGTTATTCAAACTAAAAGTGAAACTCAAAAAAGAGAACTCAAAAAAACTAAAAAGAAATAGCAGTATGGCCTCTAGCAATGCTGATGACTGCTCACGTAATTGGAAATAGAGTGCATAATAATCTCTTCTATTAAATTATTTAATAAGACAGACATAAAATAAATTCCATCTTTGAATTTCAAATTCAAATCTGAATCCCCTAGCCTAGGTTGCACAAAAAAATTATTGAATTTAAATTCAAAGTCCAAAAGGAGTTTTAGAGGATTCAAAAAGGTCCGTTTGACAATTGTGGGCTTGCTTGCTTGAGCTTTGAAGTGGACTTGAGAGAGAAGTGATCCAATTGAGGCCCATGGTGAAATGCTGCCCAGTTGGTGTTTTTGGGGCTTAAAAGATGCCTCTGGTTTGTGCTCCAATTTCATGCCCACTATAGAGTATTATACATCGTTGGAAAGCTCTGAATGTCAGCTTTCTAACGCAACTGGAATCATCTCAATTGGAATTTTGTGTCTCATGTTATGCGTGTTTGAAGAAGGCATGGTCAGGCTGTCAGGTACCACGTTAACTTCCACGTTAACTAAGTTAACGTGGGAGTTAATGTGGCTCATGGTGGCATGTGTGGCTGCTTCCAACGTTAGTGACAATGTTGGGTGTCACTAACGTTGGCGAGCACCTTCTTTTTTCACACGTTAGCCTCCACGTTAACTAAGTTAACGTGGAAGTTAACGTGGCTCCTTGGGGGGTTGTGTGGTTGCTTCCAACGTTAGTGACAATGTTGGGTGTCACTAACGTTGTCGACCACTTTGTTCCTTCACGTTAGCTTCCACGTTAACAAGGTTAACGTGGGAGTTAACGTGGCTTAATGTGCTTTGGCCAACGTTAGTGACAATGTTGAGTGTCACTAACGTTGGCTTCCCCCTTTCCTTCTTAACGTTAGAGGCCACGTTAACTAGGTTAACGTGGACTCTAACGTGGCCACTCATGAGCTTGGTGCAACGTTAGTGATAATGTTAAGTGTCACTAACGTTGGCTCCATTTCCTTTCTTCAAAGTTAATGCCACTTACTTTTCTCACTAACGTTGTGGCTTTCCTTCCTTCCACGTTAGTGCCCACGTTAGTGTAACTAACGTAGCCACTAACGTGGCTCTTCTCTTCTTCTTTTGGCCTGAAATCAATCAAACAAAGTGCATCAAAGTCTTGCTCTTAATCATGGGATCATGCATCATCCAATTTATCATTCAATTTATGCATAATTCTCATGAAATCATTCAAAAATTCACAATGTTTGCTTGAATCAAGATGTAAGTGAATATCTACCCAAAACTAGCTTATTTCCTAAGAAAATGCATGAAACTACCTTAAAAACAGTAAAGAAAAGGTCAGTAAAACTGGCCAAAATGCCCTGGCATCACAACACCAAACTTAAAGCTTGCTTCTCCCTAAGCAAGTACTGGAACAAGAGAATGATGAATGGAATGCCAAGAGAAATGAGTCATTCTTGTGGAAGTCATGTCCCTGGTTTTATGGTGGTTTCATGCATAGCAACTTAGGTTCATTCCTGGCTTTCAGACCTTTATCATGTCCTCGAATACTTACTGTGATTGCATCTCATGTGACTTTTATTCATTGATCCTTTTATTGTCATTTCATGGCTTATTTTTGTTCTTAAGCTAAGTGCTCTATAAGGGGGCAACTCTTTAAAATAAGCTTTCAGCGAACACTCTCGAACCAGTTGGTTCAAGGTGCTAGGTGTTGAAGCACCCCTAAGGACTTACTTGCTCAAGTCTCTCCCCCATACATACACACCACAGGCATATAGTTTATTTATTTTCTTTTCTTGAGACCTTGGTGTCCAGCACCTCTTTGGGTTACTAAATGCTCTGTAGTGAAGGTTACTATTGATAGTGGACTTTCAGCTGATAATCCCGAGTTAGTTAACCTAAGTTACCAAGTGATAAGGCAACCCTAAGAGCTTATTCATCCAAGTAGATCCCTCACACAGGAGCACCACAGACACTTGCCTCAAGATTAAAACCATTGGTGCCTAGCCTTATTGCTTACTCTTTTTCTTTTATTTTTTTTTCACTTTCATTGTTCTTTCCCTCATTCTTATTAGGATCTTCTTATTTAGCTAGTCTCATGGGGTGTGTCTCAAGCATAGTATTCATGACAGATAGTTGTCTTCCCACCCTTGTGGTTGAACCAACTTAGCTAACTTATGACCACACCACAAACTCATGAACTTATTCCATAGTATGAACTCTACTCTGGTATTTTAAAAACACTCATTCTCCTTTCATTTGATTCAAAAGGGACAAGCATACAAGTAAGCAAAGTAAGGATGCAATAATGACATTCAGACTAGAAAACACAGCCTTAGTCAATAAAAAGTTTAAAAGACAGAATTGACATGCTTATTTACAAGGAACAAGCACACATACATACAAAGAACTTAGAAGACAATCATGCAATTGAATGTACTGGAAATAAGTAAGAGGAAAAAGGAACTTTACCACCTTGTAGTTCATCTTTATTGTTGTTGCCCTTCTTCTCCTACTTTTTTCCCTTCCCACACCAATTTAGACTAATTGCTTGTCTTCAAGCAGCAAATAAAACAGTGGTGGTGGGGTCTATGATGGGTCATGAACGTCTTACATACTGAAATGTAAGTGATGTATGTGGTTAAGCAAGCAAAAATTAAGGATAACACTGCAAGCCTAAGAAGCAAAGGCATTATGATTATACAAACAAGTGGTGTTGCTGGATACATTGCATAAAAAAATAAGTGGCACACCAAATTTAAACATTTTTTTCTATGCAATGTATAAACCACAACACTAGCCTTAAGCAGAAAAACAAATTTAAAATCCCAAGTTGAATCCTTGGTTAGCTTAAGATAAAAATTGTGTAATTGTTTAAGTGTGGGAAACCTATTGGGAACATGGATGATAAAAACAAAGGGTGGGAAGTTGAAAAGAATGAAATTATTCAAAATAAAATTTTTGGGAAGCATGCTCATGTGAAATCAAAATAATTGAATTACCATGTGCATAAAAAAAATATAATTCAGTATTTGAATAAAGGGATACAAAAGAATTCCCCAAATACAAAATAAAGCAATGCACATGGGACAAAATTAAAACTAATGCATGAGCATGTAACATCAAAAGTGGGAAAAATATGGGAGAATAGGTAAAGAAGCTTTGCTTTACAAAGTATGTATGTTAGGTGAGATCTTAGACTAATCAAGGATTCACTTAATTAGCTCACTTAGCCTTATATACATATCCCTACCTTTACCTCAGCCCCATTACAATCCTGAAAAGACCTCATGATGTTTGCATTAGTATACTAAATATTTGTTGATTGGTTAGATGAAGAACAAAGTTTTAGAAAGTATGATTAGAGAAGAGTAGAGAGATTGACCCTAGACACTTGAGAGATTTGAGCGCATATACACTACCAGTGAGGGTTCAATGCTTGATTCTATGTTCCCTGCTTTCATGAGCTATCTTCTTACAAGTTTACTTGTTTTCACTGTATGATTTGAATTAGTGAAATCTAATTTATGTTTGTCTTGGAGAACTTATTTATTTTTAACCAAGTAGTTAGAAACATTTTGCATTTAGTTGCACTCATATGTTGCATCTCATACATTCAATCATTCTTCTTCATCTCTTTATAGTTTCTCTTGAGCTTAGCATGAGAACATGCTATTGTTTAAGTGTGGGGAGGTTGATAAACCACTATTTTATGGTTTATATTATGCTCAATTGAGTGGTTTTTATCAACTCTTTACCCACTTATTCATACTATTTGCATGAGTTTACGTTTTCCTTCCGGATTTTGTGCTATGATTGAAAACATGCTTCTTTGGTCTTATATTTGTTAATATTAATCCTCTTTTATTACCATTAGATGTCGTGATATATGTGTTAAGTGATTTCAGGGATTACAGGGCATGAATGGCTCAGAGGATGGAAAAGAAGCATGCAAAAGTGGAAGGAATACAAGAAGTTGAAGAAATTGCTAAGCTGTCCAGCCTGACCTCTTTGCACTCAAACAACCATAACTTGAGCTACAAAGATCCAAATGAGATGGTTCCAGTTGCGTTGGAAAGCTAACATCCGGGGCTTCGCAATGATATATAATTTCTCATAGCTGCCCCGACACCAGGTGATGCGAACGTGTGGATCACGCGGCCGCGTGACCTGGCAGGAACACAACCCACGCTAACGCGTGGACGACGCCTCAGTGTCACTCTTCCGCGACCTGTACGGACCAAAAAGCGCTGGGTGTGATTTCTGTGCTGTTTTTAGCCCAGAACACAGATTAGAGACTATAAAGTGGGGGAATGCATCCATTCATAATCATGCTCTCATAATTCATAATTTTAGTTTTAGATGTAGTTTTTAGAGAGAAAGGTTCTCTCCTCTCTCTTAGGATTTAGAAATTAGGATTTTTAAAAACTAAGGATTTAATTTAGCTCTTCATATTAGGTTCAATATTCCTTTATTTTTATTTCTCTTCTACTTTGATATATTTTAATGCTTTTATTTATGTTTGATTTATGTTGCCCAATTGGCTTATGAATATTTTCCATGTTAGATTTTACTGCTTTGAATGAATTTGAGGTATTCCAGATATTTATGATTTTAATTTAGCTTTCTACATTCCTGGCTTTGGTTGATTAATTGGTGACTCTAGAGTTATCAAACTCATTGTTGATTGAAAATTAGATTTCTTCATTTCATTAATTCAAGTTCCAATAACTCTAGCCTTTCCCAAGGAAAGACTAGGACCTGAGGAATCAAAATTAACTCATCCACTTAACTTACCTTCATAATTAGAGGTTAATAAAGTGGGAGAAAAATCCAATTCTCATCACAATCGATAAGGATAACTAGGATAGGACTTCCAGTTCTCATACTTTGCCAAGAGTTTATTTTACAGTTATTATTATTTTATTTTACTTGTCATTCAACTAACCTTTTACCTTAATCCAAAACCCCAAAACACATTTTTTTCATAACCAATAATAAGAACATACATCCCTGCAATTCCTTGAGAAGATGACCCGAGGTTTAATACTCGGTTATCAATTTTAAAGGGGTTTGTTACTTGTGACAACCAAAACGTTTGTACGAAGGGATTTCTGTTGGTTTAGAATCTATATCTACAACGCGACTATTTTTTATAAAATTCTTTACTAGCAAAAATCCTAACGTCAAGTTGCCAGTGTGCCATCCTGCGTCTCTGAATCGCCATTGCGTCTCCGGCCATATATCCCTTCTCTGCGGTGTCGTTGCTTCTCCTGGCGGTCGCTGCTTCTCCCGGCCAGCGTTGCTTCTCCCCTCACCTCGCCATGTTCATTCTGCCTTGGTCATTTGTGGGTTGTCATGTCTTCTGCTTTGCTTCGCTGCTTCTGTTTCTGTTATTTGTGGGTCATCGCTACTTTTGTCATGGTGGGCTGTCTTGGTCGTTTGTGGGTTATCATTTGTGGTAACTAGTCTTTTTATCTAATTTTGTTTTTATTTTAATATTAATTTTAATGTTGATTTGGTATAATGCGTTTCTGATTTTGATTTGGTAGCTGGTTCTTTAGAAGTGCTATTTTGGTTTTATTTTGATTTTAATATTGATTTGGTATGTAACTGGTTCTTTGGAAATGCTGCTCTTATTTTGTTTTGATTTTAATATTAATTTGTTTTAATGCTGTTATGCTTTTGATTTGGTAATTGGTTCTCTAGAAATGTTGTTCTGATTTTAATATTGATTTGGTATAATGTTGTTCTGATTTTGATTTGGAAACTGGATCTCTGAAAATGCTATTCTAATTTTATTTTAATAGGATAAAAACCCTTGGTGATTGGGAAAGGGAGCAGAATTTAAAAAATAAAAGCTGCAATGGCTTTTAAAGCACGATCTTCACTCTACAGCTTCTTCTTGGGTAGAACCATTTGCTTGCAGATACTTGTTACCAATCTTGAAGGAGTGGTCACCACCATCAATGACATGCAGCTCATTGGGAGTAATTCTTTCTAGTAGGTTCTAACTTCTCAAGTGGACAGAGAGTATCCTTGCTGACCTGTGCAAGGCACAACACAAAACAAACACTAAGATAAGTAGCATCGTTTTCTTTTTTTTTTCGGATGTTAAGTAGTGTAAGGTCCCACATTGGTTGGGGAGGAAAACGAAGCATACCTTATAAGGATGTGGATACCTCTTCCTAACCTGACACATTTTGACAAGTGAGTGTTGGGGGACTTTGGCTATCATCCCTATCGTCAAAGGCAAAACCGTGAGGCCTTGTGTGCCAAAGCGAACAATATCATGCCAGCGGGTGGTCTGGGCTGTTACAAATGGTATCAGAGCCAGAGCCCAGATCGATGTGCCTGCAAGGGCGTTGGGCTCCCTAAGGGGTGGATTTTAAGGTCCCACATCGGTTAGGGAGGAGAACGAAGCATGCCTTATAAAGGTGTAGATACCTCTCCCTGGCAAGACACATTTTGACGAGTAAGTGTGGGGGGCTTCAGCTATCATCCCTATTGTCAAAGGCAAAACCGTGAGACTTTGTGTGCCAAAGCAGACAATATCGTGCTAGCGGGTGGTCTGGGCTGTTATAGATGGTATCAAAGCCAAAGCCCGGATCGATGTGCCAGCAAGGGCGCTGAGCTCCCTTAGGGGTTGAATTGTAAGGTCCCACATCGGTTCAGGAGGGGAACAAAGCATGCTTTATAAGGGTGTGGATACCTTTCCCTAACATGATGTATTTTGACGAGTGTGGGGGGCTTCAGCTATCATCCTTATCATCAAAGGCAAAACCGTGAGGCCTTGTGTGCCAAAGCAGACAATATCGTGCTAGCGGGTGGTCTGGGCTATTACAAGTAGGCTATAGTTAAAATTAAAAAATGATGCGTTGCAGGGATCCATGCTAGAGTGCATGTGTGTGTGTGATTTCTTTAAGAAACAAAAAGATTAAATATGTAGCAGAATTTATTAGCATGATACAAGATTTGAAGAGAAAAGAGACCACAATAGTAGATGATGTTGAAGAGTGTGCCAGCTTGCAAGAAAGGCTAACTAAGAAGGGAAAACGCATCAGTTTGCTTTAATGACAATACTTTGAAAGGTAAATTTTTTGTCTCTTTGAATATGTTGTGGTATTTTAGTCTCTTTGAATATATCATATGGGTCAGAATGGGACAAGATGTCATGTGCAGGGAAAGTATCTAATTTAGGTATAAGATGAATATATCATCCTTGGTTTTAGACAAGTAAGAAAGTAAGAGTTGATTATATGTCATTTTGGTATAAGCTTAATTCATTTTTCTTTTTTCACTTTAGAGATGAGCTCATCTCATCTCAAATTAGCCTTACTATTATATTTTAGTTTTTACTGCTGAAGCATTCTTATTTATCTGATAAACTCAATGGTCATGACACATGCAGTTGTTTTGTTTGATGGCATATTGGTTGCTCTATATTTTACGTTCTTGATATTTACTCAATATATTTTTTGTTCTGGATATTTCCTCACAAGTTATGAGTATCCACCGAAAACAATGACATATGTCTACCGCTGTAAAAATCTTCCATGAAAATTGGATAAGTACCAAAGCCACTAGATCAATAATGAGTGTATGGTTTCTACACATACATTTTTTTATTAGCCAGCTATTGGAGCTAGTAATAACTAGATACATTTAAAATGAATCAATACTAATGTGATATTTTAGTCTCTTTGAACATATTATTATAATTTTATTAGTCTCTTTGTTTAGAAACAACAAAGAGAGAAACACGAGGACCTACACAGTACTTGAAGATTCATGCAAGACAGTTGGAAGATAGAGAAGAAATTACTCTAGATGTTGAAGGAGAGGCAATTGGTCCTACTGATGAAGCTGCAAACAACTTGAGCAAATTTTTGGGCATAGTGGCATGGAATTCAGATTTTTGTCCATTAATTTACACAAATTTGTAAAAAATGATGATATAAATACAATTAGTTATGACCTATACTAGTATTATATTATTTTGCAATGATGATATAATCTGATTGTGGATCTTACAACAATTTTTTTATAAGTCAAATTTGATGGTAAATGTTTAATTAGTTTTTTTTAGTAATTTGATTAAAATAGTTTAGGTTATTTATTGACACTAAATTAAAAAAGTTGGAACTAATTTCATTCATGAGAAAACTATTGTAAATAAAGAATCATATATTACAAAAAACTATTGTCAAAAGTCACAAAAAAGCAATAGTGTTAAAACCGTTGTCAAAGACGACTGCAAAATTGCAATGGTATTAAAACCGTTGCCAAAAAATGACATTAGTGGTAACGCTTTAAAACCGTTGGCTTAGACAACTACAAAATGGCAATGGTATTAAAATCGTTGCCAAAACACGACACCAACAGTAACGCTTTAAAACCGTTGGCTTTGTGGATAATAAAACTACACGTCCCATTGTTCATAGGATTCCTTTCAGAAGTGTACATATACTGGTTGTTGGCAACCATGTCAATGAACTCCTGCGCCTCTTCAAGTGGAGGGATTCACCTGCAGAGTGGTCCAATCCCATCTTGGACATCTTAGATAGGCTATCATAGAAAATATCTAACATGGTCCAATCTGAGATCATATCAAGAGGACATCTCCCAATCAATTGCTTGTATCTTTCCCAAACTTCATAGAGGGATTCACCCTCTTTTTGTCTGAAGTTTTATAATTCCACCCTAAGCTTGCTCAGCTTTTGAGGTGGAAAGAACTTGGTCAAGAATCCATTGACCACCTTCTCCCAACTATCTAGGCTTTTCTTAGACTGATAATCCATCCATAGCCTTGCTCTGTCTCTTACTGCAAAGGGGAAGAGCATGATCTTGTAGACTTCTGGATTTACTCCATTAGTCTTAACAATGTCACATATCTGTAGAAAGTCAGATAGGAACTTGTTTGGATCTTCTTGTGGAAGTCCATGAAACTGGCAGTTTTGTTGTACCAGAGTGACCAGTTGAGGCTTCAACTCAAAGTTGTTTGCCCCAATGGCAGGAATGGAGATGATGCGCCCATAGAAGTCAGAATTGGGTGTAGTGTAAGATCCTAGGACCTTTCTTGCATCACCCCCATTGTCTAGATTAGCTGCCATTGTTGTTTCTTCTACCTCTTGTTCTAATGCTCCTATGAGATTCCTTACGGCCCTACTAGCTTGAGCTTGTTGCATACGCTCAGGTTCAGAATCTAGGTCAAAGAGAGGTTCTTTATCCATACTCATGTTCATAAACAAGAAGAAAGAAACCAAGAAGAGAAGAGAAAGGAGTCTCTATGTCAGAGTATAGAGGAAGAGAAAAAAAAGAAAGATGCTTTTTAATTTAAAAAGAATTTTCGAAATTAAGGAGGGAAATAGGAAAGGAGTTTTCAAAATAAGAGGGAGAAAGGAAGAAGAAGATTTTCGAAAAAGAAGAGAGAAAAAAGAGTTAGAGATTTTCGAAAATAGAAGAGAGAGAGAGAGAAAAGAATTAGAAAGAATCAAACTTTTAAAAATTAAAATGAGACAAACAAGTAACTAACTACGAAAGATTATAAAATAAAATAAAAGATTGGAAGGGATTTGATTTTTGAAAATATTTGAAATTTTAAAAAGCGAGAAGTTGGAAAAGAATCTTTAAAAGTTAAAAGAAAAAAACAGGATAAGATAAGATTTCAAAATTTAAGATAAAAGATTTGATTTTAAAAAGTTTTGAAATTAAAAGAAAGTAAAAGAAGGATTTTAAAATTTTGAAGATTTTAAAATTCAAAATTAAAAGAAAGAAAAACAAACAAAATACTAAACTTTTAAAATTGAATTTAAAAGAAAGATAAGATAACAAGATTTTGAAAATCAAAGAAAGAAAAGATAAGATAAAGATTTGAAATAGAAGATAAAAAAGAAATTTACAAAATCAAAAAGACAACTAACAAGATACCAAACTTAAAAATTTTGAAATTGGATTACACAAGTTTGAAAAATTTAAAAGGAAAACACTAAAAGACACCAAACTTAAAGATTTCAAAAATCAAAGACACTAATTTTCGAAAACCTTGAAAGAAAAACACCAAAGGACACCAAACTTGAAAATTTTGAAATCAATCAAGAAAAATAGCAAGAACAGTTTGAACATTAAGCAAAGAAAACAAGAACAATTTTCAAAGACTCAAGAAAAGAAATGAAACCCAAAGTGACACCAAACTTAAAATTTGACATAAGACTCGAACAAAACAAAAAGATATGAATATATATATATATATATATATATATATATATATATATATATAATTTTCGAAAAAGAAACAAATAACACAAAGAGGAAAACACGTAAAGGTACCTGATCTACGGAACAGGATAACCGTTAGTTTGTCAATCACAAACGATCCCCGGCAACAGCACCAAAAACTTGATGCGCGAATTTGTGACTCGCACAACTGAACCGGCAAATGCACCCAGCCGTCGAAGTAATACCTCAGGTGAGTGAGAGTCGAATCCCACGAGGATTGCCGGATTGAGCAAGTTGTAGTTATCCTGTAGATCTTAGTCAGGAGAATAGAAGATAGTTGTTGTTTGTTGTAGGCGCATAAACAAGCAATAACAATAGAACGTAGAAACAGTAATTAGCAGTCAGTTAAGGCATCGGAAATGCTTCTTCTTCTGTATTAACACGTCATACTCACTACTTCAATGATGAATGATTCCTTCAATGGCAAGGTTGTAAGTGATTAAGCCATTGGTCGAGGTCATTAATCTCCTCAGGTCCAAACCAAACATCTGAACGGACTAGATCAATCTGGGAGAGGGTGTAACGTACGCAATTTAATCTCTTTGGTGATCCTACTCAAAACGCCACAAACAAGGTTGGATCTTCTGGATCAGAGAATGATGCTCTTATAATTCTAGCCCTTAGAGCCATAGGAACATCAATTACCCCTGACTAACGAGGTTTTATGTCACATACACCAATTAGCCCAGATAACTTGTTGGAACCTGTGATGCGTTCTCAAGCTGTAGCTCAATACTATTCGGGTCAAGACTGGTAAAGAACTCATGTAGAATCGAGATTCATAAGAATGAAGAATGACAATGCATCATAGAATAAAATCAACCATAGATTGAAGTAGAAAAGTAATTGCATAAATTCATAAGAATCAGCAGAGCTCCTAACCTTAATCTAGGAGGTTTAGTTGCTCATACTGTACAGAGAATAAAGTGTAAAGTTCGAATGTGGTCGAGGAGATATTAAACAGGGGCAATCTCCTCTTATATATACTAATAACTAGAGTTAAAAAGAAACTAATAATAATTAGAAATTATAAAAATGAAACCAACTAGGCTAAAGGTGTGAAAATCCACTTCTAGGGCCCACTTGGTGAGTGTTTGGGCTTAGCTTGGTGATGAGCGGATAATTTATACACTTTTTGGCATTGTTTTTAAGTAGTTTTTAGTAGGATCTAGCTACTTTTAGGGATGTTTTCATTAGTTTTTATGCTAAATTCACATTTCTGGACTTTACTATGAGTTTGTGTGTTTTTCTGTGATTTCAGGTATTTTTTGGCTGAAATTAAGGGACCTGAGCAAAACTCTGATAAGAAGGCTGACAAAGGACTGCTAATGCTGTTGGATTCTGACCTTCCTGCACTCGAAATGGATTTTCTAGAGCTACAAAACTCCAAATGGCACGCTTTCAATGGCGTTGGAAAGTAGACATCTAGAGCTTTCCAGAAATATATAATAATCTATACTTTATTCGAGATTAGATGATGTAAACTGGCACTCAACGCCAGTTCCATGCTGCATTTTGGAGTCAAACGCCAGAAACACGTCACGAACCAGAGTTGAACGCCAAAAAAACGTTACAACTTGGCGTTCAACTCCAAAAGAAGCCTCTGCATGTGTAAAGCTCAAGCTCAGCCCAAGCACACACCAAGTGGGCCCCGGAAGTGGATTTCTGCATCAATTACTTACTTCTGTAAACCCTAGTAGCTAGTCTAGTATAAATAGGACATTTTATTATTGTATTAGACATCCTGGATCCGGGATTGTATTTTTGATCCTGTGATCACGTTTATGGGGGCTGGCCATTCGGCCATGCCTGGACCTTCATCACTTATGTATTTTCAACGGTGGAGTTTCTGCACACCATAGATTAAGGGTGTGGAGCTCTGCTGTACCTCGAGTTTTAATGTAATTTCTACTATTTTCTATTCAATTTAGTTTATTCCTGTTCTAATATATTCTTTGCACTTCAACATGATGAATGTGATGATCCGTGACACTCATCATCATTCTCACCTATGAACGCGTGACAGACAACCACTTCCGTTCTACCTTAGACCAGGCGCATATCTCTTGGATTCCTTAATTAGAATCTTCGTGGTATAAGCTAGAATTGATGGTGGCATTCATGAGAATCCGGAAAGTCTAAACCTTGTCTGTGGTATTCTGAGTAGGATTCAGGGATTGAATGACTGTGACGAGCTTCAAACTCGCGATTGTTGGGCGTGATGACAAACGCAAAAGAATCAATGGATTCTACTCCAACATGATCGAGAATCGACAGATGATTAGCCGTGCTGTGACAGAGCATTTGGACCATTTTCACTGAGAGGATGGGATGTAGCCATTGACAACGGTGATGCCCTACATACAGCTTGCCATGGAAAGGAGTAAGAAGGATTGGATGAGGGTAGTAGGAAAGTAGAGATTCAGAAGGAACATAGCATCTTCATACGCCTATCTGAAATTCCCATCAATGATTTGCATAAGTATTTCTATCTTTATTTTCTATTTATTTATTATTATTATTCGAAAACTCCATAACCATTTATTATTCGCCTAACTGAGATTTGCAAGATGACCATAGCTTGCTTCATACCAACAATCTCCGTGGGATCGATCCTTACTCACGTAAGGTTTATTACTTGGACGCCCCAGTGCACTTGCTGGTTAGTTGTGTGAGGTTGTGAAGAAAGTGCTGAGTTATAAACGCGCATACCAAGTTGAATGCCATTATTAGAGATCACAATTTCGTGTACCAAGTTTTTGGCGCCGTTGCCAGGGATTGTTCAAGTTTGGACAACTGACGGTTCATCTTGTTGCTCAGATTAGGTAATTTTCTTTTCAAAAATTTTTTTAAAAATTTATCCCTATTTTCAAAAATAAATAAATAAATAAATTATTCTATGACTTCAGAATTTTTAAGAATGGATTCTAGAGTTTTATGTAACAAGTTGAAGCCTGGTTGGCTGTAAAGCCATATCCAAATTCTTTTAGATTGAAGCTTCCACTTGTCAACATAAAAGGCATGTATATGGAGTTGGATAAAGTATCAGCTGTTGCATGCTTGATTTATATCCTAAAGCTGGCTGGCCATTAAGCCATGTCCAACCCTTGGATTGGAGCTTTAGGCTAACACTGAAAGATTCCTGGAATTCTTCTTAAAAATTTTGAATTTCTTATTCTCTTTTTCCTATATGTTTTTCGAAAAATATAAAATAAAATCCAAAATTTTTTTTATAAAATCGAAAAAAAATCAAAAAAATATTTTTGTGTTTCTTGTTTGAGTCTTGTGTCATATTTTAAGTTTGGTGTCAATTGTATATTCATCTTGCTCTTGCATTTTTTGGAAATTCATGCATTCATAGTGTTCTTCATGATCTTCAAGTTGTTCTTGGTAAGTCTTCTTGTTTGATCTTGATGTTTTCTTGTTTTGTGTCTTTTATTATTTTTCATGTGCATTTTTTCATTCATAGTGTCTAAGCATTAAAGATTTCTAAGTTTAGTGTCTTACATGTTTTATTTGCATCAAAAATTTTTCAAAAATATGTTCTTGATGTTCATCATAATCTTCAAAGTGTTCTTGGTGTTCATCTTGACATTCATAGTGTTCTTGCATGCATTATGTGTTTGATCCAAAATTTTCATGTTTTGGGTCATATTTGTGTTTTTCTCTCTCAACATTAAAAATTCAAAAAAAAATAAAAAAAATTTCTTTTTCTTAATTTTCTTATAATTTTCGAAAATTTGAGTTGACTTAGTCAAAAAATTTTAAAACTTAGCTATTTCTTATAAGTCAAGTCAAATTTTCAATTTTAAAAATCTTATCTTTTCAAAGCTTCTTCAAAAATCAAATCTTTTTCATTTTTTATTATTTTCAAAAAATTTTTAAAAAAAATGATTTTAAAATATTTTTCTTATCTTTATTTCAAAATTGAAACTTTACTAACAATTAATGTGATTGATTCAAAAATTTGAAGTTTGTTACTTTCTTGTTAAGAAAGGTTCAATCTTTAAATTCTAGAATCATATCTTTTAGTTTCTTGTTAGTCAAGTAATCAAATTTTAATTTTAAAAATCAATTCTTTTTCAAAATATCTTTTCTATCATATCTTTTTCAAAAATTTAACTTCAAAATATCTTTTCTAAATTCTTATCTTTTCAAAATTAAATTTCAAATCTTTTTCAACTAACTAGTTGACTTTTTATTTGTTTTAACTATATCTTATCTTTTTTTTAAAACCATCTAACTAATTTCCTCTCCTAATTTTCGAAAATTACCTCCCTCTTTTTCAAAATTCTTTTAATTAACTAATTATTTTAAATTTTAATTTTAATTTTATTTCTTCCTTTAGTTTTCGAAAATCACTAACTTATTTTTCAAAATTAATTTTCGAATTCTCCCCCTCTCATCTTTTTCTATTTATTTATTTATTTACTAATACTTCTCTTCATCTCAAGAATCTGAACCTATCTTCACCCTTGTGTTTGGATTCTTAAATTCCTTTCTTCTTCTACTAACATAAAAGAATCTCTATACTGTGACATAGAGGATTCCTCTTCCTTTTCTGTTCTCTTCTTTCTCATATGAGCAGGAACAAGGAAAAAAGCATTTTTGTTGAAGCTGATCCTGAACCTGAAAGGACTCTGAAGAGGAAACTAAGAGAAGCTAAATCACAACAATCCAAAGACAACCTTACTGAAATTTTCGAACAAGAAAAGGATATGGCAGCCGAACCCAACAACAATAATGCAAGAAGGATGCTTGGTGATTATACTACACCTACTTCCAAGTTTGATGGAAGAAGCATCTCAATCCCTTCCATTGGAGCAAACAATTTTGAGCTGAAACCTCAACTAGTTGCTCTAATGCAACAGAACTGCAAGTTTCATGGACTTCCATCAGAAGATCCCTACTAGTTTTTAACTGAGTTCTTGCAGATCTATGAGACTGTTAAGACTAATGGAGTAGATCCTGAAGTCTACAGGCTCATGATTTTCCCTTTTGCTGTAAGAGACAGAGCTAGAACATGGTTAGACTCACAACCTAAGGATAGCCTGGACTCTTGGGATAAGCTGGTCACGGCCTTCTTGGTTAAATTCTTTCCTCCTCAAAAGTTGAGCAAGCTTAGAGTGGATGTTTAGACCTTCAAGCAAAAAGATGGTGAATCCCTCTATGAAGCTTGGGAAAGATACAAGCAGATGACCAAAAAGTGTCCTTCTGACATGTTTTCAGAGTGGACCATGATAGATATATTCTATTATAGTCTGTCTGAGTTCTCTAAGATGTCACTGGACCATTCTGCAGGTGGATCCATTCACCTAAAGAAAACACCTGCAGAAACTCAGGAACTTATTGAAATGGTTACAAATAACCAATTCATGTACACTTCTGAGAGGAATTCCGTGAATAATGGGACGCCTCAGAGGAAGAGAGTTCTTGAAATTGATGCTCTGAATGCCATATTGGCTCAGAACAAAATGTTGACTCAGCAAGTCAACGTGATTTCTCAAAGTCTGAATGGATGGCAAAATGCATCCAACAGCACTAAAGAGGCATCTTTTGAAGAAGAGGCCTATGATCCTGAAAACCCTGCAATGGCAGAGGTAAATTACATGGGGGAAGCCTTTGGCAACACCTATAATCCCTCATGAAGAAATCATCCAAATTTCTCATGGAAGGATCAACAAAAGCCTCAACAAGGCTTTAATAATGGTGGAAAAAACAGGTTTAGCAATAGCAAACCTTTTCCATCATCTTCTCAGCAACAGACAGAGACTTCTGAGCAGAGTACCTCTAACTTAGCAAACATAGTCTCTAATCTGTCTAAGGCCACTTTAAGTTTCATGAGTGAAACAAGGTCCTCCATAAAAAATTTGGAGGCACAAGTGGGCCAGCTGAGTAAGAAAGTCACTGAAACTCCTCCTAGTACTCTCCCAAGCAATACTGAAGAGAATCCAAAAAGAGAGTGCAAGGCCATTGACATAATCAACATGGCCGAACCTAGAGAGGAAGGAGAGGACGTGAATCCCAATGAGGAAGACCTCAAGGGACGTCTCTCAAGCAAGAAGGAGTTCCTTATTGAGGACTTAAAGGAATCTGAAGGTCATATAGAGACCATAGAGATCCCATTAAACCTCCTTCTGCCATTCATGAGCTCTGAAAACTATTCTTCCTCTGAAGAGGATGAAGATGTAACTGGAGAGCAAGTTGCTCAATATCTAGGAGCTATCATGAAGCTGAATGCCAAGTTGTTTGGTAATGAGACTTGGGAAGGTGAACCTCCCTTGCTCATTGGTGAACTAGATACATGGGTTCAGCAAACTTTACCTCAAAAGAAACAAGGTCCTGGTAAATTCTTAATACCCTGTACCATAGGCACCATGACCTTTGAAAAGGCTCTGTGTGACTTAGGGTCAGGCATAAATCTTATGCCACTCTCTGTATTGGAGAAGCTGGGGATCATTGAGGTACAGCCTGCCATATTCTCATTGCAAATAGCAGACAAGTTAGTAAGACAAGCTTATGGATTGGTAGAGGATGTGTTGGTAAAGGTTGAAGGCCTTTACATCCCTGCTGATTTCATAATCTTAGACACTAGGAAGGAGGAGGATGAATGCATCATCCTTGGAAGACCTTTCCTAGCCACATGGTGCACGAAATTGCAATCACACTTTTGCAATCCGCACAACTAACCAGCAAGTGCACTGGGTCGTCCAAGTAATACCTTACGTGAGTAAGGGTCGAATCCCATGGAGATTGTTGGTTTGAAGCAAGCTATGTTTATCTTATTATTCTTAGTCAGGATGCCAACAACAGTGTTTTTCAAGTTCAATGGAAAAAGGAAAAAGGGCATAAAATAAATACTTATTGTGCAATAATGGAGAATATGTTGGAGTTTTGGAGATGCTTTGTCATCTGAATTTCATCTTTTCTCTTGTACTCCTTTTTCCCACACGCAAGGCTCCTTCCATGGCAAGCTGTATGTTGGATGTCACCGTTTTCAATGGCTACTTCCCATCCTCTCAGTGAAAATGGTCCAAATGCTTTGTCACAGCACGGCTAATCATCTGTTGGTTCTCGATCATGCCGGAATAGAATCCCTTGATTCTTTTGCGTTTGTCATCACGCCCAGTAATCGCGAGTTTGAAGCTCGTCACAGTCATTCAATCCTTGAATCCTACTCGGAATACCACAGACAAGGTTTAGACTTTCCGGATTCTCATGAATGCCGCCATCAATTCTAGCTTATACCACGAAGATTCTGATTAAGAAATCTAAGAGATACTCATTCAATCTGATGTAGAACAGAGGTGATTGTCAGGCACACGTTCATGGATTGAGGAAGGTGATGAGTGTCACGGATCATCACCTTTTTCATAGTGAAGCACGAATGAACATCTTAGATAGGAACAAGCATGTTTGAACGGAAAACAGAAATAATTGCATTAATTCATCGAGACGCTGCAGAGCTCCTCACCCTCAACAATGGGGTTTAGAGACTCATACTGCCAAAAGGTACAAATTTCAGATCTAAAAATGTCATGAGATACAAAATAAGTCTCTAAAAGTTGTTTAAATACTAAACTAGTAACCTAGGTTTACAGAAAATGAGTAAACTAAGATAATTGGTGTAGAAATCCACTTCTGGGGCCCACTTGGTGTGTGCTGGGGCTGAGACTTAAGCTTCTCACGTTTCTGGGCTGTTTCTGGAGTTGAACGCCAGGTTGTAACGTGTTTTTGGCGTTGAACTCCAACTTGTAACCTGTTCCTGGCGCTGGACGCCAGACTGCAACATGGAACTGGCGTTGAACGCCAGTTTACGTCATCTATCTTTGCGCAAAGTATGAACTATTATATATTACTGGAAAGCCCTGGATGTCTTCTTTTCAACACAATTGAGAACGCGCCAATTGGACTCCTATAGCTCTAAAAAATATATTCCGAGTGCAGGGAGGTCAGAATCCAACAGCATCAGCAGTCCTTTTTCAGCCTAAGTCAGATTTTTGCTCAGCTCCCTCAATTTCAGCCAGAAAATACCTGAAATCATAGAAAAACACACAAACTCATAGTAAAGTCCAGAAATATGATTTTTGCTTAAAAACTAATAAAATTCTATTAAAAACTAATTAAAACATGCTAAAATCTATATGAAATTACCCCCAAAAAGCGTATAAAATATCCGCTCATCACAACACCAAACTTAAACTGTTGCTTGTCCCCAAGCAACTAGATAAATAAAATAGGATAAAAAGAAATTAAGAAGCAATAATATCTCAGAGTTTTAAGTGAAGCTCAGATTCTAATTTAGATGAGCGGGGCTAGTAGCTTTTTGTTTCTGAATAGTTTTGGCATCTCACTTTATCCTTTGAAATTCAGAATGATTGGCATCTATAGGAACTCAGAATTCAGAGAGTATTATTGATTCTCTTAGTGTAGTATGTTGATTCTTGAACACAGCTACTTTATGAGTCTTGGCCGTGACCCTAAGCACTTTGTTTTCCAGTATTACCACCGGATACATAAATGCCACAGACACATAACTGGGTGAACCTTTTCAGATTGTGACTTAGCTTTGCTCAAGTCCCCAATTAGAGGTGTTCAGAGTTCTTAAGCACACTCTTTTGCCTTGGATCACGACTTTAACCACTCAGTCTCAAGCTTTTCACTTAGACCTGCATGCCACAAGCACATGGTTAGGGACAGCTTGATTTAGCCGCTTAGGCCTGGATTTATTTCCTTGGGCCCTCCTATCCATTGATGCTCAAAGCCTTGGATCCTTTTCACCTTTGCCTTTTGATTTAAAGGGCTATTGGCTTTTTCTACCTCTTGCTTTTTTTTTTCACTGCTTTTTCTTGCTTCAAGAATCAAATTCATAATTTTTCAGATCAGTAATAATATTTCTCGTGTTCCTCATTCTTTCAAGAGCCAATAATTTTAACATTCATAAAATTCAAGATAAAAAATATGCACTGTTCAAGCATTCATTCAGAAGACAAAAAGTATTGCCACCACATATAATTAATTATAATTTTTCTTATTAAGAACTCGAAAGATATAAATTACCTCTTTATTTTAAAAATCTACTATTTTATTCATGTTTGATGATGATGAGAAAAATAAATTATAACTTAATTGAAAATAAAATCAAAATAGATATACTAATTACCACTACTCCTATATAACTTCTAAGGTAAATTCCTATAGTAACAACTATCACAAAGTTAAAGCTAAGATTAGAACTCAACAACCTGTATTTTGGGAAGTGGATGTTCCTCTAGTCTGTGGGGTGCTTGGTCCTTCAAGAATTAATTTCTGACGCTTCAGTTCCCTCAAGTCACGCCCTTGCTCCTCTTGTTCCCTAAGCAATTTGCAAAGCATGCTATTTTGATTATTCTGTTCTTCCTTTATTTGGTCCATAGCTTCTTGCAACTTGGAAACAGATGCCTCAAGATGCTCCTAGTATTCAAATTGAAGGATTTCTGGGAGGAATTCTTGTGCTCTCCTCTTGATGGGGTCATCCTGCAACTGTTGTTTTTCCATTGATATTTTAGTGATTGGCCGCTCAACTGAAATATACTCAGTTATTCCCATCCTTACTCCAGCATCTTTGCAGAGCTTAGAAATTAAGCTTGGATAAGCCAATTTGGCATATTTGGAGTTCTTGTTTTCTATTTTGTAAAGTTCACACGAGATTAGTTAATGAACTTTTACTTCTCTTCCCAACATGATGCAGTGAATCATCACTGCTCTTTTAACCGTGACTTCAGAACGGTTGCTAGTGGGCAATATAGAACGCCCAATGAAGTCCAGCCAGCCTCTGGCTACTGGTTTGAGATCTTCTCTCTTGAGTTGAATTGGGATGCCAGTGGTGCTGGTGGTTCACCTGGCTCCAGGGATTCATATATCCTCTAGAATCTTGTCCAGGCCCTTGTTTGTTCTCATCATTCTCCTATTAAAGGAGTCTGGGTCATCTTTCAGCTGAGGCAGCTTAAAGATCTCCCTGATTTTGTCAGGGTGGATGTGAACAATATTTCCTTTGACTAAGGTCCGATAGTCATAGAGGGCAGTTCCAAATATTCTCTGCCTGTTTGTTTGCCACAAATTAGCATAGAACTCATGAACCATATTCTTTCCTACTTTTGTTTCAGGATTAGCTAGGATTTCCCAGTTCCTGTTTCGAATTTGCTCTTGGATCTCCGGATATTCATCTTCTTTCAGATCGAACTTGACTTCCGGGATCACTGATCTTAGACCCATTATTTTGTAGTAATGGTCTGAATGTTCTTTGGTTAAGAACTTCCCTTGATTCTAAAGTGGTTTTGGAATAATCTCTTTCTTGCCTCTTGGAGTGGATTGTTTTCCTTTAGGAGCCATGATCTAAGTGAGTATGTTTTTGTGATCACGGATGAACACACCCAACTTAGAGGTTTGCTTGTCCTCAAGCAAAAGAAAAGAAAGGAGAGGGATAGAAGGAGAGCTAATGTCGAATGGTGGATGAGAGGAGGGAAGCCGAATGTGGATTTTAAAGAAGTAATAATATCTAAGAGTTTTAAATGTAGCTCAGATTCTTTTTAGATGAGCGGGGCTTGTAGCTTTTTGTTTCTGAACAGTTTTGGCATCTCCCTTTATCCTTTGAATTTTAGAATGATTGGCATCCATAGGAACTCAGAATTCAGATAGTATTATTGATTCTCCTAGTGTAGTATGTTGATTCTTGAACACAGTTATTTTATGAGTCTTGGCCGTGGCCCTAAGCACTTTGTTTTCCAGTATTACCACCAGATACATAAATGCCACAGACACATGACTAGGTGAACCTTTTTCAGATTGTGACTTAGCTTTGCTAGAGTCCCCAGTCAGAGGTGTCCAGAGCTCTTAAGCACACTCTGTTTGCCTTGGATAACGACTTTAACCACTCAATCTCAAGTTTGTAACTTGGACCTGCATGCCACAAGCACATGGTTAGGGACAGCTTGGTTTAGCCGCTTAGGCCTGGAACTATTTCCTTAGACCCTCCTATCCACTGATGCTCAAAGCCTTGGATCCTTTTCACCCTTGCCTTTTGGTTTTAAGGGCTATTGGCTTTTTCTACTGCTCCTTCTTTTTTTTTATTGCTTTTTCTTGCTTCAAGAATCAATTTCATGATTTTTCAGATCATCAATAATATTTTTCGTGTTCCTCATTCTTTCAGGAGCCAATATTCATCAAATTCAAAGTACAAGTTATGCACTGTTCAAGCATTCATTCAGAGAACAAAAAGTATTGCCACCACACATAGTTAATTATAATTTTTATTATTAAGAACTCGAAAAATATAGATTACTTCTTTATTCTAAAAAAAATCTACTACTTTATTCATGCTTGATGATGATGAGAAAAATAAATTATAGCTTAATTGGAAATAAAATCAAAATAGATATACTAATTACTACTACTATATATCTCCTAAGGTAAATTTCTATAATAACACTATCACTAAGTTAAAGCAGAAAAATTGGAACTCAACAACCTGTTGTTTTGAGGAGTAGATGTTCCTCTAATCTGTGGGGTGCTTTTCAAGGATTAATTTTTGGCGCTTCAGCTCCCTTAGATCACGCCCTTGCTCTTCCTGTTCCTTAAGCAGTTTGCAAAGCATGCTACTTTGATTGTTCTGTTCTTCCTTTATTTGGTCCATAGCTTCTTGCAATTTGGAAATAGAAGCCTCAAGATGTCCCCAATATTCGAATTGAGGCAGTTCTGGGAGGGCTTCCTGTGCTCTCCTCTTGGCTGAATCATCTTGTTGCTGTTGTCTGACCATTGATATTCCAGTGATTGGCCTCTCAACTGGGATATACTCTGTTATTCCCATCTTCACTCCGGCATCTTTGCAGAGCATAAAAATTAAGCTTGGATAGGCCAATTTGGCGTCCTTGGAATTCCTGTTTGCTATTTTGTATAGCTCACATGAGATCAGTTGATGGACTTCTACTTCTTTTCCCAACATGATGCAGTGAATCATTACTGCTCTTTTAATGGTAACTTCAGAACGGTTGCTTGTGGGCAATATGGAACACCCAATGAAATCTAGCCAGCCTCTGGCTACTGGTTTTAGATCTTCTCTTTTGAGTTGAATTGGGGTGCCAGTGGTGCTGGTGGTCCACTGATGCCAAGGCATCTTAGGCTAGTTTCACTAGCATTTTTCTGTTAGTTTTAGTTGATTTATGCATTTTCTTGAGCTTAAAGTAACCAAGAATGGTTAATTGAACAACAAAGCAAGGATCCATCCAAACATTATGATTTTGATGCAAATTCCATGAGTTTTTAGTGATATTACTTGAATGCTATGAATGGATGAATTCTCATGAAATTTTGCAAGACTTTAATGCAATTGTTTGGATGATTTCAGGGAAGAAGAGGCTAGGCAAGGAAGCAAAAAAATCAATAAAGGAAGCTTGATTATCAAATGGAAGTTAAACGCCAGAATGAGAAAAGGAACCAACAAGCATTCCACGTTTAACCTCCAGTTTGACCTCAAACTGGAGGTTAAACGCCAGAATGATGAATTGAACTAAGGGAGGCACAAAAGCATTTCCACGTTTAACCTCCAGTTTGACCTCAAACTGGAGGTTAAACGTGTTCGACACTTTCTTTTCTCACCAAGAAGCATCCCACGTTTAACCTCCAGTTTGACCTCAAACTGGAGGTTAAACGCCAGAAGCAAGAGAGGCACCAGGAGCATTCCACGTTTAACCTCCAGTTTGACCTCAAACTGGAGCTTAAACGTGTTATATGGAACAGCTTGACCATGCCTTCTTCAAACGTAAATAACTTGAGCTACAAAACTCCAAATGAGGTGATTCAAAATGCATTGGAAAGAAGACATCTAGAGCTTTCCAAGCATATATGGCATGCATGGTGGATACTAAAAATTAAGGGAGAAAACAGCCCGTAATGTGCATAGAAGAGCATAGTACCAACATGCAATCAGGCCAGCTGACCTCTTCACCTTCCATGGAGTATAACTCGAGTTGTAGAACTCCAATTGAGGTGCTTCCAGTTGCATTGGAAAGTAGACATCCATAGCTTTCCAACGAGGTATAATAGTCCATATTTGGCATCAAATTGGCAAGGTTGACAAGAGAACAAAGTGACGACTCAATGAAAGGGAAGTGTTTCCACGTTTAACCTCCAGTTTGACCTCAAACTGGAGGTTAAACGTGTTTGATGGTTTTCCTTCCTCCAGGGTGTTTTCTTCATTCCACGTTTAACCTCCAGTTTGACCTCAAACTGGAGGTTAAACGTGTTCAATCCTAATTCCCTCCAGAGCTTGCTTTCTTCATTTCCAAGTTTAACCTCCAGTTTGACCTCAAACTGGAGGTTAAACGTGTTCGATATATTCACTCTCCTGGGTTGCTTTCTTCCAATTCCACGTTTAAGTTTTAGTTTGACCTTAAACTGAAACTTAAACTTCAACTTAAACACCACCATTTGAAAAGGTTTCTGGGCCAAATATATTGAAGTTTAAGTTAGCAATTGAGCACAAATACTAACTTAAACATATTATGGTGTGAAACCCAAGTGAATATCATGGTTTATGAGATTGGGCCTGAAGAATTGATGAGTCTGGAATTCAATTTGTTGAGCCTTGTGTCATTACTTGTTTATCACTAAGTTTGCTCAATGAATGTTGCAGAATTGGATCACAGTCTCATCAGAATTATGGACCATAAACCCAAGGCAAAAGGAAATCAAGGAAAGGCCTCAAAGCCCAAGAAACACAGAAGCTCAATTTAGAAAGTGTATAAATAGGATAGAATTGAAGTTAGTTGACACCTTTTGACACTTTAGAATTTTTCATACTGTAATTGAATTCAGAGCTATGACACACTAAACCCCTTTCATTGGGTTAGGGAGCTCTATTGTAATTCAATGAATCAATAATAGTTTTATCTTCTTCTTCAATCTTTTCTCTTGAATTTTGTTAGAAAGCTTCTCGATCTAATTCCATTGGGTAGTTGTCTTGGGAAAGAAACTACCCATACTTGGAATCCTTCGGAACCTTGGGAAAGGAATGGAGGATTCATGCTAGAGAAGCTTTCTCACAGTGAATTGGATTGGAGTTTGGATGGATATTGTGACATGTAATCCTACCAAATTGTGGTTCATGAAACTGTGTGGTATAATCAGTGATCGAGCATCATCTCTTCTTATGAACATTTAAACCAAGGGATTGGGAATTTGTTTGTTTTTAGAGAGAATTGGTGAGCCAAGGAATTGGGATCCAATCATATAAGATTGCCAAGCAAGATTCAATGAATGCATTGGTTGAGGAAGAGATGAAAATGTTTTGATTCGGAGATTTCAATATCTCCTGACCCCAATGAACCCCTCTCTCTGATCTATCCTTTTCCATTTACATTCTGCAATTTCAATTTATGCAATCACCCAATTCCCTTTTAATTTCATCAATTTAACTTCTCGCACTTTAATTCTCGCAATTTAAGATTCAGTCATTTCAATTCCTTGCAATTTACATTTCCCGCCAATTTACTTTATGCAAGTCACACCCAATTCTTGATTCCGCTCAACTAATCAAACTTCTAATTCGAATTGCTCATTCAACCAATCCTTGTGGGATTCGACCTCACTCTATTGTGAGTTTTTACTTGACGATAACCGGTGCACTTGCCGGAAGGAATTTTGCCGTTTGTGCAATTTTCCTGAAATCGTAGCATAACAAGTTTATGCAGCATCATCCACCTGACTTCAGGGATGCATATATCCTCTAGAATCTTGTCTAGACCTTTATTTACCCTCATCATTCTCCTATTAAAGGAGTCTGGGTCATCTTTTAGTTGAGGAATCTTAAATATCTCCCTGATCTTGTCAGGATGGGTATGAACAATCTTTCCTCTGACTAAGGTCCGATGGTCATAGAGAGCAACTCTAATTATTCTTTGCCTGTCTGTCTGCCATAGATTAGCATAGAACTCCTGAACCATGTTCCTTCCCACTTTCGTTTCAGGATTGGCCAGAATTTCCCAATTCCTATTTCGAATTTGCTCTTGGATCTCCGGATATTCATCTTCTTTCAGATCAAATTTGACTTCCGGGATCACTGATCTGTGACTCATTATTTTGTAGTAATGGTCTGAATGTTCTTTAGTTAAGAACTTCCCTTGATTCCAAAGTGGCTTTGGAGTGCTCTCTTTCTTGCCTCTTGGGGTGAGTTGTTTTTCTTTAGGAGCCATGATCTTAATGAGTATGTTTTTGTGATCACGGATAACCACACCAAACTTAGAGCTTTGCTTGTCCTCAAGCAAAAGAGAAGAAAGGAGAGGGATAGGAGGAGAGCAAGTGTTGCAAGGTGACGATGAGTGGGGCGCCGAACTCAATATATAGGGAGGGGGGTGAAAATTTTCGAAAATAAGAAAAGAATAAGATAGAAGATATGATTTAGAAAAGATAGATATGATAAGAAAAAGATACAGTAAAAAAAAAGAAAGATATGAACAATAATTAAAAAGATAAATTTGAATTTTTAATTTTGAAAAAGATTTTAAAAAGATAATTGAGTTTTACAAAAAAAAACAAACTTAAAAGAGTTGGATTGGATTGGAAAACAATTTGTCCTTATGGATTAAGATATATTTGAAATTTTTGAAAAAGGAATTTTAGAAATTAGGGTTCTTAGAAAACTAATTTGATTTGAAGGATGACATTTTGAAACATGTTGATGCAAGAAATTATGAATTGAAACATAAAAATTTAGAAAATTTGTAAAAAAAATGAATTTTACCTCCTCCCCACCATCCTGGCGTTAAACGCCCAAATGCTGCATGTTTTGGGCGTTTAACGCCCAAATGTTGCTTCTCCTGGGCGTTCAACGCCCAGCTGATGCATCTTTCTGGCGTTGAACGCCAGGAAGTCCTTTGTTACTGGGCGTTTTTCTGAACGCCCAGGATGCTGTCAATCTGGCGTTAAATGCCTAGAAGGTGCTTCTTTCTGGCGTTTAACGCCCAGAAGATGCTCCTTTCTGGCGTTTAACGCCCAGATGGCTACCCTTACTGGCGTTGAATGCCCAGTGGGTGCTTCTTTTGGGCGTTCAACGCCCAAAATGTTTCTTACTGGCCTTTTTTCGCCAGTGAACTTCCAAATTCCCCTTTAACTCTGTGAATCCAATCAATTGCTTTTTTACCTTGAGGATATTTTGACCTATACCTGTAAAAATCAACAGAAACAAATAAAATTAAATTTTGTGATTGGCTGGGTTGCCTCCCAGCAAGCGCTTCTTTAATGTCATTAGCTGGACTATTACTGAGTTTTAATTAAGTCTCAGTTTTGAGCATTCTTGCTCGAAATTGCCTTCAAGATAATGTTTAACTCTTTGTCCATTAACAATGAACTTTTTGTTAGAGTCATTATCCTGAAGCTCTATGTATCCATATGGTGATACGTTTGTGATTACATATGGACCTCTCCACTGGGATTTTAATTTCCCGGGGAATAATTTGAGCCTAGAATTAAATAGCAGAACTTTCTGCCCCGGCTCAAAGACTCTGGATGACAATTTCTTATCATGCCATCTTTTCACTTTCTCTTTGTAAATCTTTGCATTCTCGAAAGCATTGAGTCTAAATTCCTCTAGCTCATTTAACTGGAGCAATCGTTTTTCTCCAGCTGACTTGGCATCAAGGTTTAGGAATCTGGTTGCCCAGTAGGCCTTGTGTTCCAGTTCCACTGGCAAGTGACATGCCTTTCCATACACAAGCTGGTATGGAGAGGTCCCTATAGGGGTCTTGAATGCTGTTCTGTATGCCCACAGAGCATCATCCAAGCTTCTTGCCCAATCCCTTCTACGGTTAATTACAGTCCGTTCCAGGATTCTTTTGAGTTCTCTATTTGAGACTTCAGCTTGCCCATTAGTTTGTGGGTGATATGGAGTAGCTACCCTGTGGCTAACTCCATAGCGAACCAGAGCAGAGTAAAGTTGTTTATTGCAGAAATGAGTGCCCCCATCACTGATTAATACTCTAGGGATACTAAATCTGTTGAAGATGTGTTTCTGGAGGAATTTTAACACTGTTTTAGTGTCATTGGTGGGTGTTGCAATAGCCTCCACCCATTTGGATACATAATCCACTGCCACCAGAATATAAGTGTTTGAGTATGATGGTGGGAAAGGTCCCATGAAGTCAATGCCCCACACATCAAACAACTCAATCTCCAAGATCCCTTGTTGAGGCATGGCATAACTGTGAGGTAGATTGCCAGATCTTTGGCAACTATCACAATTAAGTACAAACACTCGGGAGTTTTTATAGAGAGTAAGCCAGTAAAAGCCACATTGGAGGACTCTTGTGGCTGTTCGCTCACTTCCAAAATGTCCTCCATACTGTGATCCGTGGCAGTGCCATAGAATCTTCTGTGCTTGTTCCTTAGGCACACATCTACGAATTACTTCGTCTGCACATCTCTTAAAGAGATACGGCTCATCCCAAAGATAATACTTTGCATCAGTGATCAGCTTCTTTGTTTGCTGTCTACTATATTCTTTGGGTATGAATCTCACTGCCTTGTAGTTTGCAATGTCTGCAAACCATGGAACTTTCTGGATGGCAAAGAGTTGCTCATCCAAAAAGGTTTCAGAGATCTCAGTGAGAGGGAAGGTGATGATTATATTTTTGACGGTTTAGAATTTTACAAATGAAATCTCGTCGAAGTATAGTCTCTAAACCAACAATAATCCTCTCATACAAAAATTTGTTTGTCACAAGTACAAACCCCTAAAATCTATAAACCGAAGTATTTAAACCTCGGGTCGTTCTCCCTAGGATTTACAATAAAGTGTCTTGTTATTGGTTGTGAGTTATTTTGGGGTTTTAGATGAGAAACATGAATAGTAAATGGTAAGAAAACTTTATTAACAAAATGGTCTTGGCAAGATTTGGTTGTCAAGGGTCTTTATCATTATCACTAGCCACAAGTATGGTAGTTGCAAGGATTAATCCCACTTAGTCATCCTTAAATCAATTAACAAAGGAAAGTCAAGTGAGTTATATCAATCCTAGTCCATAAGTCCTAGCTTTCCACTAATTGGATTAATGAAGGCTAGAGTTAATGGCTATCAACTAGCAATCAATTGGACACCAGTGACTCAAGAAATCCTAAGTTACCTTCTCAAGCCAAGAACATAAAATCCTACTCTAACATCCTCTCAAGCATTTCATCAAATACTTGGAAGGCACAAAAGGAAAGTATAGTAAATCACAACAAGAAAGAATTCTAACAACAATTGAATACAAAGAATTAACAACAACAATCAAGGAAATCACAATTATCATGAATTACCTCAAATTGCATTATTGGAAGAAAACAAAAGAACAAAAATATCTCAATTATAAAACCTACAATCAAGATAAGAGAAATTACAACAAGAGAAGAGGGAGAGAGAGAAGAACCAAAGTGTATCAATCACCAATTGAAGGTAGAAGTAGAAGGAGACTTGAATTAAGCCTAGAATTATGAGATCCTAATCTAACCCTAATTCCTAATCCTAGAGAGAAGTGAGAGCTTCTCTCTCTAAAACTAACTCTAACTCCTAAAACTAAGCTAGTGATCAAAAGTATCTAAAGTATGTTGATTTCCCTTCAATACTTGACTTAAATAGCATCAGAAATGAGTTGGATTGGGCCCACAAGGCTCCTAAAACCGCTGGGGATGATTTCATTAAAGTGGGCCACGGACAGAATCAGCGCGCGCGCGCAAAGTGCGCGTGCGCGCCCCTGAACGCGAAGCAACATATGGCAAAATTTATATCATTTCGAAGCCCCAGATGTTAGCTTTCCAACCCAACTGGAACCGCATCATTTGGACCTCTGTAGCTCAAGTTATGGTCAATTAAGTGCGAAGAGGTCAGGCTTGACAGCTTTTTGGTTCCATCATTTCTTCATGAGTTCTCCAACTTTACATGCTTTTTCTTCATTTCCTTGATTCAATCTTTGCCTCCTAAATCTGAAATCACTTAACAAACATATCAAGGCATCTAATAGAATCAAGGTGAATTAAATTTAGCTATTTTGAGTCCTAAAAAGCATGTTTTCACTCTTAAGCACAATTAAAGGAGAATATACAAAACCATGCTATTTAATTGAATAAATGTGGGTAAAAGGTGATAAAATTCCCTAAATTCAATACAAGATAAACCGTCAAATTGGGGTTTGTCAGAGGGACGCCCCTTCTACTGGTTCTATTCGGGACAGGTGATCTGCTACTTGATTCTCTGTCCCTTTTCTGTCTCTTATTTCTATATCAAACTCTTGCAAAAGCAACACCCATCTTATAAGTCTGGGCTTTGAATCCTGCTTTGTGAGTAGATATTTAAGAGCAGCATGATCAGTATACACAATCACTTTTGATCCTACTAAATAGGATCTGAATTTGTCAATGGCGTAAACCACTGCAAGAAGCTCTTTTTCTGTGGTTGTGTAATTCTTCTGTGCGTCATTTAAAACACGGCTGGCATAGTAAATGACGTGCAGAAGCTTGTCATGCCTTTGTCCCAACACAGCACCAATGGCATGGTCACTGGCATCACACATCAATTCAAATGGCAATGTCCAGTCTGGTGCAGAGATGATTGGTGCTGTAACCAATTTAGCTTTCAGAGTCTCAAATGCCTGCAAACACTCTTTATCAAAGATAAATGGCGTGTCAGCAGCTAGCAGGTTGCTCAGAGGTTTGGCGATTTTTGAAAAATCCTTTATAAACCTCCTATAGAATCCTGCATGCCCCAGAAAGCTTCTGATTGCCTTAACATTGGCGGGTGGTGGTAATTTTTCAATTAATTCAACTTTAGCTTGATCCACCTCTATTCCCTTGTTCGAGATTTTGTGCCCAAGGACAATTCCTTCAGTCACCATAAAGTGACACTTCTCCCAGTTTAAAACCAGGTTAGTCTCTTGGCATCTCTTTAGAACAAGTGCTAAATGGTTAAGGCAGGAGCTGAATGAGTCTCCAAACACTGAAAAGTCATCCATGAAGACTTCCAAAAATTTTTCCACCATATCAGAGAAAATTGAAAGCATGCACCTCTGAAAGGTTGCAGGTGCATTACACAGGCCAAATGGCATCCTTCTGTATGCAAATACTCCAGATGGACATGTGAATGCTGTTTTCTCTTGATCTTTTGGATCTACTGCAATTTGATTATAACCTGAATATCCATCCAGGAAGCAGTAGTATTCATGACCTGCCAGTCTTTCCAGCATCTGGTCTATGAATGGTAAAGGAAAATGATCCTTTCTGGTAGCTGTATTGAGCCTTCTGTAATCAATACACATACGCCACCCAGTAACTGTTCTTGTAGGAACCAGTTCATTTTTTTCATTATGAACCACTGTCATGCCGCCTTTCTTAGGGACAACTTGGACAGGGCTCACCCAGGGGCTATCAGAAATAGGATAAATAATCCCAGCCTCTAGTAGCTTAGTGACCTCTTTCTGCACTACTTCCTTCATGGCTGGGTTCAGCCGCCTTTGTGGTTGGACCACAGGCTTGGCGTCACCCTCCAATAGGATCTTGTGCATGCATCTGGCTGGGCTAATACCCTTGAGATCACTGATGGACCACCCAAGAGCTGTCTTGTGTGTCCTTAGCACTTGAATTAGTGCTTCCTCTTCCTGTGGCTCTAAGGTAGAGCTTATAATTACAGGGAAGGTATCCCCTTCTCCCAAAAATGCATATTTTAGGGATGGTGGTAATGGTTTGAGCTCGGGTTTTGGGGGTTTCTCCTCTTCCTGAGGGACTTTCAGAGGTTCTACTATTCTCTCTGATTCCTCCAAGTCAGGCTGAACATCTTTAAAGATGTCCTCTAGCTCTGATTCGAGACTCTCAGCCATATTGACCTCTTTTACCAGAGAGTCAATGATATCAACACTCATGCAGTCATTTGGGGTGTCTGGATGTTGCATGGCTTTGACAACATTCAACTTGAACTCCTCCTCATTGACTCTTAAGGTTACTTCCCCTTTTTGGACGTCAATGAGGGTTCGGCCAGTAGCTAGGAAAGGTCTTCCTAGAATGAGAGTTGCACTCTTGTGCTCTGGTGGACGAAATTGTGATCCTTTTTCCTTGTAATTGGATTTTAGAAATTGGCACGAGTGACCACAACTCCGTTCAACTAACCAGCAAGTGTACTGGGTCGTCCAAGTAATACCTTACGTGAGTAAGGGTCGAATCCACAGAGATTATTGGCTTGAAGCAATTAATACTTATTTTATTAATCTTAGTCAGGATGTGAAAGAAAATTGTTTGGGCTACTTGAACAATAGAGTTACTTGTTTATGATTAAAAGTGAAATTATTAGATTTGATTATAAAAATAAAAGAAGAGGACAGCGTTACTTGTTAGGCAGTAATGAGAAATATGTTGGAGTTTTGGAGATGCTTTGTCCTCTGAACTTCTACTCTTCCTTGGAATCCTCTTCTCACACGCAAGGTCTATCCATGGCAAGCTCTATGTAGGGTGTCACCGTTGTCAATGGCTACTTCCCATCCTCGCAGTGAAAGCTAATGCTCACGCACTCTGTCACAGTACGGCCAATCACCGGTTGGTTCCCGCTCCTACTGGAATAGAATCCCTCTTTTGCGTCTGTCACTAACGCCCAGCAGGTTAAAGTTTGAAGCACGTCACAGTCATTCAATCCCGGAATCCTACTCGGAATACCACAGACAAGGTTTAGACTTTCCGGATTCTCATGAATGCCGCCATCTATCCAGCTTATACCACGAAGATTCTGTTGGGGAATCTACGAGATATTCATTCAATCTGATGTAGAACGGAGGTGGTTGTCAGGCACACGTTCATGGGTTGAGGAAGGTGATGAGTGTCACGGATCATCACCTTCTCCACAGTTAAGCGCGAATAAACATCTTAGATAAGAACAAGCGTGTTTGAATGGAAAACAGAGGAATTGTATTAAATCATCGAGACGCTGCAGAGCTCCTCACCCCCGACAATGGAGTTTAGAGACTCATGCCGTCACAAAGTATGTAATTCAGATCTGAAAATGTCATGAGGTACAAGATAAGTCTGTAAAAGTTGTTTAAATAGTAAACTAGTAACCTAGGTTTACAGAAAAATGAATAAACTAAGATAATTGGTGCAGAAATCCACTTCTGGGGCCCACTTGGTGTGTGCTGGGGCTGAGACTAAAGCTTTCCACGTGTAAAGGCCTTTCTTGGCGTCAAACTCCAGGTTTTGACGTGTTTTGGGCGTTCAACTCCGGATCATGACGTTTTTCTGGCGTTTAACTCCAGACAGCAGCATGTACTTGGCGTTCAACGCCAAGTTACGTCGTCTATCCTTGCGCAAAGTATGGACTATTATATATGCTGGAAAGCCCTGGATGTCTACTTTCCAACGCCGTTGAGAACGCGCCAATTGGACTCCTGTAGCTCCAGAAAATCCATTTCGAGTGCAGGGAGGTCAGGATCCAACAGCATCAGCAGTCCTTTTCAGCCTAAGTCAGATTTTTGCTCAGCTCCCTCAATTTCAGCCAGAAAATACCTGAAATCACAGAAAAATACACACACTCATAGTAAAGTCCAGAAATATGATTTTGCCTAAAAACCAATAATAATTAACTAAAAACTAATTAAAACATGCTAAAATCTACATGAAATTACCCCCAAAAAGCGTACAAAATATCCGCTCATCACAACACCAAACTTAAACTGTTGCTTGTCCTCAAGCAACTAGATGAATAAAATAGGTTCTAACAGAATTTAAGAAGTAATATATATTTTAGAGTTTTAAATGAAGCTCAGATTCTTATTAGATGAGCGGGGCTTGTAGCTTTTTGTCTCTGAATAGTTTTGGCATCTCCCTGTATCTTTAGAATTTCAGAATAATTGGCATCCTTAGGAACTCAGAATTCAGATAGTATTATTGACTCTCCTAGTATAGTATGTTGATTCTTAAACACAGCTACTTATGAGTCTTGGCCGTGGCCCTAAGCACTTTGTCTTCCAGTATTACCACCGGATACATAAATGCCACACATAACTGGGTGAACCTTTTCAGATTGTGACTTAGCTTTGCTAAAGTCCCCAGTTAGTGGTGTCCAGAGCTCTTAAGCACACTCTTTTGCCTTGGATCACGACTTTAACCACTCAGTCTCAAGCTTGTAACTTGGACCTGCATGCCACAAGCACATGGTTAGGGACAGCTTGTTTTAGCCGCTTAGGCCTGGATTTTATTTCCTTGGGCCCTCCTCTCCATTGATGCTCAAAGCCTTGGATCCTTTTTACCCTTGCCTTTTGGTTTTAAGGGCTGCTTGGCTTTTATTCCTTTTGATTGTAAATTTTTTTTTTTTTGAACTGCTTTTTCTTGCTTCAAGAATCAATTTCATGATTTTTCAGATCATCAATAATATTTTTCGTGTTCCTCATCCTTTCAGGAGCCAATATTCATCAAATTCAAGGTACAATTTATGCACTGTTCAAGCATTCATTCAGAGAACAAAAAGTATCGCCACCACATATTAATTATAGTCTTTATTACTAAGAACTCATAAATATAGATTACTTCTTTATTCTAAAAAATTCTACTACTTTATTTATGCCTGATGATGATGAGAAAAATAAATTACAGCTTAATTGGAAATAAAATCAAAATAGACATACTAATTACTACTACTACTATATAACTTCTAAGGTAAAATCCTATAATAATACTATCACAGAGTTAAAGCTGGAATTAGAACTTAACAACCTGTTGTTTGGGGAGTAGTGCTCCTCTAAAATATGTGGTGCTTTTTCATGGATTAATCCTTTGGCGCTTCAGCTCCCTTAAGTTCACATCCTTGCTCTTCCTGTTCTCTTAGGTGCCATGATCTTAATGAGTTTTAGCTCAGTGATCATGGCAAATCACACCAAACTTAGAGGTTTGCTTGTCCTCCTCCCCACCATCCTGGCGTTAAACGCCCAGGATGCTAGCAAACTGGCGTTAAACGCCCAGAAGGTGGATCTTTCTGGCGTTTAACGCCCAGAAGATGCTCCTTTCTGGCGTTTAACGCCCAGATGGCTACCCTTACTGGCGTTAAACGCCCAGTAGGAGCTTCTTTTGGGCGTTTAACGCCCAAAGTATTTCTTACTGGCTTTTTCATGCCAGTGAGCTTCCAAATTTCCCTGTAACTCTGTGACTTCAACCATTGCTATTTCACCTTTTGAAGATAATTGGACTCAAACCTGTAAAGAAATAATTAATTAATACGAATAAAATTAAATTTTGTGATTGGCTGGGTTGCCTCCCAGCAAGCGCTTCTTTAACGTCATTAACTGGACTGAGTTTTAATCAAGTCTCAGTTTTGAGCATTCTTGCTCAAAATTGCCTTCAAGATAATGTTTGACTCTTTGTCCATTAACAATGAACTTTTTGTTAGAGTCATTATCCTGAAGCTCTATGTATCCATAAGCATTGAGTCTAAATTCCTCTAGCTCTGATTCGAGACTCTCAGCCATATTGACCTCTCTTACCAGAGAGTCAATTATATCAACACTCATGCAGTCATTTGGGGTGTCTGGATGTTGCATGGCTTTAACAACATTCAGCTTGAACTCTTCCTCATTGACTCTCAAGGTTACTTCCCCTTTTTGGACATCAATGAGGGTTCGGCCAGTTGCTAGGAAAGGTCTTCCTAGAATGAGAGTTGCACTCTTGTGCTCCTCCATTTCCAGCACCACAAAGTCAGTAGGAAAGGCAAATGGCCCAACCTTGACTATCATGTCCTCAATCACGCCTGATGGGTATTTAATGGAGCCATCAGCAAGTTGAAGACATATCCTGGTTGGTTTGATTTCTTCAGTTAAACCAAGCTTTCTGATAGTAGATGCAGGCATTAGGTTGATACTTGCTCCAAGATCACATAAAGCTTGCTTGGTGCAATTACCCTCTAATGTGCATGGTATCATAAAGCTCCCAGGATCTTTAAGCTTCTCAGGTAAGCTTTTCAGAATGACTGCACTGCATTCTTCAGTGAGGTAAACTTTTTCAGTTTCCCTCCAATCCTTCTTATGACTTAAGATCTCTTTCATGAACTTAGCATAAGAGGGTATTTGCTTAAGTGCTTCTGCAAACGGAATCTTTATTTCAAGAGTCCTGAGGTAGTCTGCAAAGCGGGCAAATTGCTTATCCTGTTCCGCTTGGCGGAGTTTTTGAAGATAGGGCATTTTGGCTTTGTATTCCTCAACCTTAGTTGCTGCAGGTTTATTACCTACAGAAGTGGGTTGGGAAGCCTTTTTAGAAGGGTTGTTATCAGCACTTGTATGTGACTGATTCCCCACTGGTATTTGAATGCCAGTGGTGGGAGCTGGAGTGGCGTTAGACGCCCCTCCCTTGTTTGTTACTGGCGTTTGAACGCCAGCTTTGTCCCTTTCTGGCTCGGACTGTCTTCAGGAGGATTTTGAGTATCCACTTGTTCATTTCTTGGTTTCCTGCTGCTTTGAAGTGAGGTATTTAATGTTTTCCCACTTCTTAATTGAACTGCTTGATATTCTTCTGTTATTTGTCTTGACAGTTGTTTTTCTGTCTGCTTTAATTGTACTTCCATGTTCCTGTTAGCCATTCTTGTTTCCTGTAATTTCCTTGAATTCGGCTAGCTGTTGAGTTAGAAAGTCCAATTGCTGATTGAATTCATTAGCCTGATCCACTGGACTGAGTTCTGCAGTTACTGTTTTAGCTTCTTCTTTCATGAAAGATTCATTGCTTAAGTACAGATGTTGATTTCTGGCAACTGTATCAATAAGCTCTTGAGCCTCTTCAATTGTTTTTCTCATATGTATAGATCCACCAGCTGAGTGGTCTAGAGAAATCTGAGCTTTTTCTGTAAGCCCATAGTAGAAGATGTCTAATTGCACCCATTCCGAAAACATTTCAGAGGGGCATTTTCTTAGCAACTCTCTGTATCTCTCCCAGGCATCATAAAGAGATTCATTATCTCCTTGTTTGAAGCCTTGGATGCTTAGCCTTAGCTGTGTCATCCTTTTTGGAGGGAAATAGTGATTCAGGAATTTTCTGACAGCTGTGTCCATGTTTTTATGCTGTTCTTAGCTGGTTATTTAACCACCTCTTAGCTTGATCTTTACAGCAAATGGAAACAGTAGTATCTGTAGACATCCTGATCTACTTCCTTATCATGTACTGTATCAGTAATTTGCAGAAATTGTGCCAGAAACTCTGTAGGTTCTTCATGGGAAGACCAGACCTGGTTTTGCTGCACCATGATAATGAGCTGAGGATTCAGCTCAAAGCTACTAACTCCAATGGAGGGTATACAGATACTACTCCCATATGAAGCAGTAGTGGGGTTAGCATATGACCCCAAAGTCCTCTTGGACTGTTCATTCCACTTGCTTCCATACTAGATCACAAGGGATAATTTATATGTTGATAATTATTTATTTTATAGTTGTGGAATAAATAAAATAAATAAAAAAAAAGAAGAAGAAATATATAAAATATTTTGAAAATATTTTGTAAAAATAAATTTTTTTTTTAAATCAAAATAAAATGAAATAAATAAAAAAGCGAAAATATTTGAAATTGAAAATTGAATTTTATATAAAATTTTCGAAAAAGTAGTTCAAAATTAGTTAGAAAATAAAATTTTTTTGAATTTTGAATTTTATGATGAAAGAGAAAAACACACAAAGACACAAGACTTAAAATTTTTAGATCCAATGCTCCTTATTTTCGAAAATTTTTGGAGGGAAAACACCAAGGAACACCAAACTTAAAAATTTAAGATCAAGACACAAGAAAAACTCAAGAACACTTTGAAGATTCACAAGAACACCAAGAACACAAGAAAGAACACCAAACTTAAAATTTTTAGAAACCAAGACAAATTTTCGAAAATTATATTAAAATTAACAAGAAACACCAAACTTAGAGTTTGGCACAAGATTAAATCAAGAAAAATTATTTTTGAAAAAGATTTTCAAAAGTATTGGTGCTCCCTTATCAAGAATATGACCCTTCTATTCTAGCCAAATGGGCAGCAAATATAACAATTGTTTTGAAAAAGCACAAGAAAAACAAGAAAAGACTCAGAACAAGAAAAATTAAAGATCAAACAAGAAAGATAGACAAGAACAACTTGAAGATAAGGAAAAACAAAGGACACTCACACGAAAATTTCAAAGAAAAATATAAAAGATGCAATTGACACCAAACTTAGAACAAGACACTAAACTCACGAAAATTAGCAATTAATTAAAAGAAAAATAAAATTTTGAAAAGAAATTTTGAAAAGAAACTATCCTATCAATATTGATTTAATGACTCTATAATAAAAATAAGGATAAAAATAAAATAAATTATTCCTAATCTAAGAAATAAAATAAGCCTTCAATTGTCCAAACTCAATAATCCCCGGCAACGGCGCCAAAAACTTGGTGGACGAAATTGTGATCCTTTTTCCTTGTAATTGGATTTAGAAATTGGCACGAGTGACCACAACTCCGTTCAACTAACCAGCAAGTGTACTGGGTCGCCAAGTAATACCTTACGTGAGTAAGGGTCGAATCCACAGAGATTATTGGCTTGAAGCAATTAATACTTATTTTATTAATCTTAGTCAGGATGTGAAAGAAAATTGTTTGGGCTACTTGAACAATAGAGTTACTTGTTTATGATTAAAAGTGAAATTATTAGATTTTTATAAAAATAAAAGAAGAGGACAGCGTTACTTGTTAGGCATAGAAATAGTTGGAGTTTTGGAGATGCTTTGTCCTCTGAACTTTCTACTCTTCCTTGGAATCCTCTCTCACACGCAAGGTTTATCCATGGCAAGCTCTATGTAGGTGTCACCGTTGTCAATGGCTACTTCCCATCCTCGCAGTGAAGCTAATGCTCACGCACTCTGTCACAGTACGGCCAATCACGGTTGGTTCCCGCTCCTACTGGAATAGAATCCCTCTTTTGCGTCTGTCACTAACGCCCAGCAGGTTAAAGTTGAAGCACGTCACAGTCATTCAATCCCGGAATCCTACTCGGAATACCACAGACAAGGTTTAGACTTTCCGGATTCTCATGAAGCCGCCATCTATCCAGCTTATACCACGAAGATTCTGTTGGGGAATCTACGAGATATTCATTCAATCTGATGTAGAACGGAGGTGTTGTCAGGCACACGTTCATGGGTTGAGGAAGGTGATGAGTGTCACGGATCATCACCTTCTCCACAGTTAAGCGCGAATAAACATCTTAGATAAGAACAAGCTGTTTGAATGGAAACAGAGGAATTGTATTAAATCATCGAGACGCTGCAGAGCTCCTCACCCCCACAATGGAGTTTAGAGACTCATGCCGTCAAAAGTATGTAATTCAGATCTGAAAATGTCATGAGGTACAAGATAAGTCTGTAAAATTGTTTAAATAGTAAACTAGTAACCTAGGTTTACAGAAAAATGAATAACTAAGATAATTGGTGCAGAAATCCACTTCTGGGGCCCACTTGGTGTGTGCTGGGGCTGAGACTAAAGCTTTCCACGTGTAAAGGCCTTTCTTGGCGTCAACTCCAGGTTTTGACGTGTTTTGGGCGTTCAACTCCGGATCATGACGTTTTTCTGGCGTTTAACTCAGACAGCAGCATGTACTTGGCGTTCAACGCCAAGTTACGTCGTCTATCCTTGCGCAGTATGGACTATTATATATTGCTGGAAAGCCCTGGATGTCTACTTTCCAACGCCGTTGAGAGCGCGCCAATGGACTCCTATAGCTCAGAAAATCCATTTCGAGTGCAGGGAGGTCAGGATCCAACAGCATCAGCAGTCCTTTTTCAGCCTAAGTCAGATTTTTGCTCAGCTCCCTCAATTTCAGCCAGAAATACCTGAAATCACAGAAAAATACACACACTCATAGTAAGTCCAGAAATATGATTTTTGCCTAAAAACCAATAATAATTAACTAAAAACTAATTAAAACATGCTAAAATCTACATGAAATTACCCCCAAAAAGCGTACAAAATATCCGCTCATCATGCTCCTCCATTTCCAGCACCACAAAGTCAGTAGGAAAGGCAATGGAGCCATCAGCAAGTTGAAGACATATCCTCGTTGGTTTGATTTCTTCAGTTAAACCAAGCTTTCTGATAGTAGTATTAGGTTGATACTTGCCCCAAGACATAAAAGCTTGCTTGGTGCAAGTGCCCTAATGTGCATGGTATCATAAAGCTCCCAGGATCTTAAGCTTCTCAGGTAAGCTTTTCAGAATGACTGCACTACATTCTTCAGTGAGGTAAACTTTTTCAGTTTCCCTCCAATCCTTCTTATGACTTAAGATCTCTTTCATGAACGTAGCATAAGATGGTATTTGCTCAAGTGCTTCTGCAAACGGAATCTTTATTTCAAGTCCTGATAGTCTGCAAAGCGGGCAATTGCTTATCCTGTTCTGCTTGGGCGGAGTTTTTGAGGATAAGGCATTTTGGCTTTGTATTCCTCAACCTAGTTGCTGCAGGTTTATTACCTACAGTGGGTTGGGAAGCCTTTTTAGAAGGGTTGTCATCAGCACGTGTATGTGAATGATCCCCCACTGGCATTTGAATGCCAGGTGGAAGCTGGAGTGGCGTTAGACGCCACCTCCTTCTTTGTTGCTGGCGTTTGAACGCCAGAACCATGCTCCCTTTGGGCGTTCAACGCCGGATTCATGCTTGTTTCTGGCGTTGAACGCCAGGAATGAGCATGGTCTGGGCGTTCAGCGCCAACTTATCCTCTATGGGCTCTGACTGTCCTCAGAGGGATTTTGATTAGCCATTTGTTCATTTCTTGGTTTCCTGCTGCTTTGAAGTGAGGTATTTAATGTTTCCCCCTTCTTAATTGAACTGCTTGACATTCTTCTGCTATTTGTTTTGACAGTTCTTTTCTGTCTGCTTTAATTGTACTTCCATATTCCTGTTAGCCATTCTTGTTTCCTAATATTTCCTTGAATTCAGCTAGCTGCTGAGTTAGAAAGTCTAATTGCTGATTGAATCATAGCCTGTCCACCGGACTGAGCTCAGTAGTTCAGTTTTAGCTTCTTCTTTCATGGAAGATTCACTGCTTAGGTACAGATGTGATTCCTGGCAACTGTATCAATAAGCTCTTGAGCTTCTTCAATTGTTTTTCTCATATGTATAGATCCACCAGCTGAGTGGTCTAGAGAAATCTGAGCTTTTTCTGTAAGCCCATAGTAGAAGATGTCTAATTGCACCCATTCTGAAAACATTTCAGAGGGGCATTTTCTTAGCATCTCTCTGTATCTCTCCCAGGCATCATAAAGAGATTCATTATCTCCTTGTTTGAAGCCTTGGATGCTTAGCCTTAGCTGTGTAATCCGTTTGGAGGAAAATAGTGATTCAGGAATTTTTCGGACAGCTGCTTCCATGTTTATGCTGTTCTTAGGCTGGTTATTTAACAACCTCTTAGCTTGATCTTTTACAGCAAATGGAACAGTAATAATCTGTAGATCCTGATCCACTTCCTTATCATGTACTGTGTCAGCAATTTGCAAAAATTATGCCAGAAACTCTGTAGGTTCTTCATGTGGAAGACCAGAATACTGACAATTTTGCTGCACCATGAAAATGAGCTGATTCAACTCAAAGCTACTAACTCCAATGGAGGGTTATACAGATACTACTCCCATATGAAGCAGTAGTGGGTTAGCATATGACCCCAGAGTCCTCCTGGACTGTTCATTCCTACTTGCTTCCATGATGGAATAAAGAGATAATATATGTGTTGAAATTATTTATTTTATAAATTAATTTTATAAAATAAAATATAAACGAAATAAAATAAAAGAAATTGGAAATATTTTGAAATTGAAAATTGAATTTTTATATATATTTTCAAAAAATGTAGTTTCCAAAATTAGTTAGAAAATATATATTTTTTGAATTTTGAATTTTATGATGAAAGAGAAAAATATGCAAAGACACAAGATTTAAAATTTTTTAGATCCAATGTTCCTTATTTTCGAAAATTTTGGAGGGAAAACACCAAGGAACACCAAACTAAAAATTTTAAGATCAAACACAGGAAAGACTCAAGAACACCTTGAAGATTCACAAGACACAAGAACAAAAAAAGAACACCAAACTTAAATTTTTAGAAAACCAAGATAATTTTTCGAAAATTATATTAAAATTAACAAGAAAACACCAAACTTAGAGTTTGGCACAAGATTAAATCAAGAAAATTATTTTTGAAAAAGATTTTCAAAAGAACTGGTGCCCAATCATCAAGAATATAAACCAATAATCTAATCAATTGGGAGTAAATGTAACACTTGTTCTGAATATTCCAATTAATGCTTTAAAAAGAACACAAGTGAAACAAGAAAAGACACAAAGCAAGAAAAACTCAAGATCAACAAGAAAGATAAACAAGAACAACTTGAAGATCAAGGAAAAACAAGAACATGCAATTCGAAAAAAATTAAGAGACAAGGAAAAGCATGCAATTGACACCAAACTTAAACAAGACACTAGACTCACGAAAATTAACAATAATAAGAAAAATATTTTTGAAAAGAAATTTTTGAAAAGAAACTATCCTATCAGAATTTAATGACTCTATAACAATAAAAATAATAAATTATTCCTAATCTAAGAAATAAAATAAACCTTTAGTTGTTCAAACTCAAATAATCCCCGGCAACAGCGCCAAAAACTTGGTGCACGAATTTGTGATCCGCACAACTAACCAGCAAGTGCACCGGGTCGTCCAAATAATACTTTACGTGAGTAAGGGTCGATCCCACGGAGATTATTGGTTTGAAGCAAGCTATATTTATTTTATTAATCTTAGTAAGGAGGCCAATCAGATTATTTAGATTTAATTGTAAGAAGTCAAAGTGTTTAAAATTATTAGAAAAATAAAAGAGAATCAAATCGTTACTTGGTGTGCAGTAATGAGAAATATGTTGGAGTTTTGGAGATGCTTTGTCCTTTGAATTTCTACTTTTCCTTGAAGTCCTCTTCCCACACGCAGGGTTCCTTCCATGGCAAGCTCTATGTAGGGTGTCACCGTCGTCAATGGCTACCTCCCATCCTCTCAGTGAAAACGTTCCTATGCTCTGTCACAGCACGGCTAATCATCTGTCGGTTCTCAATCAGGTTGGAATAGAATCCATTGATTCTTTGCGTCTGTCACTACGCCCAGCCTTCAGGAGTTTGAAGCTCGTCACAGTCGTTCAATCCCAGAATCCTACTCGGAATACCACAGACAAGGTTTAGACTTTCCGGATTCTCATGAATGCCGCCATCAATCCGGCTTATACCACGAAGATTCTGATTAAGGAATCTAAGAGATACTCATTCAATCTGATGTAGAACGGAGGTGGTTGTCAGATACACGTTCATGGATTGAGGAAGGTGATGAGTGTCACGGATCATCACCTTCTTCATAATTAAGCGCGAATGAACATCTTAGATAAGAACAAGCGTGTTTGAATGGAAAATAAAGGAATTGTATTAATTCATCGAGACGCTGCAGAGCTCCTCACCCCCAACAATGGAGTTTAGAGACTCATGCCGTCAAAAAGTATGTAATTCAGATCTGAAAATGTCATGAGATACAGAATAATTCTCTAAAAGTTGTTTAAATAGCAAACTAGTAACCTAGGTTTACAGAATATGAGTAAACTAAGATAATTGGTGCAGAAATCTACTTCTGGGGCCCACTTGGTGTGTGCCGGGGCTGAGACTAAAGCTATCCACGAGTAGAGGCTTTTCTTGGAGTTAAACTCCGAGTTATGACGTGTTTTGGGCGTTCAACTCCGGATCATGACGTTTTTCTGGCGTTTAACTCCAGACAGCAGCATGTACTTGGCGTTCAACGCCAAGTTACGTCGTCTATCTTCGCGCAAAGTATGGACTATTATATATTGCTG